>NC_141139.1:26856706-27159206 GCF_053477565.2 Lygodium microphyllum
CAAAAGATCTAGGGGGAATGGGGGGATAGAAGCCACAGAGTACGGGAGTATCGCCACCTAAGGTTGTCTGCCTGCATCATGAAGAACAAATCATGACCACCCCAAGTACATAGGAAGTGGTGTCGGAGGTCCTCACACGAGCTCGAGAGTCACCCTATACCTAATCCCAATGGTCAAGGAGGGAGTGGATGATCAAGGTTCAAAACTATGCCAAAGTTGCAACTTAGACTTTGTTTGAGCATCAATACATATCTCCTCTTGCACCTACTGAGAGAACTGCAAATAAGGATTTGTTTGATGCCAGACTCGTGGATGAGTCTTGTCCATCCAATCATGATCAAGTTTCAAAGGAAGCTTCTTGGGTGACTATGGTAAAGCGTCATGTTTGCCAAGAATCTTGTTGAGCCTCATAATTTTGCACATCTAGAAGGCATGCTGTCACACTCGCTTGCAAACATCCCCCATCTCAACTCATAACACAAGGGATGCAATCCAACGGCTTGAAACTATATTTATAGTCACACGAGGTTTGCTTGTATCCTAGAGCAAACAAGCTCTATTTCTATTCCGAGATGCCAAGCAAGGCTCAACCAATACCTATCCAAGAGAATGGAAAACCAATGGAAGAAGCCACCAGAGATGCAAAGGGAGTTCAACACTCCCACCCAAATGGGACATGCCTGCCTAAGCAAATCCTAAAATTCCTCTAAGGGCTACCATGAAACAACATGAACTAGGCTATCTAGAAACAACATGATGCTCTGCATTATCTGAGCATGAGCTTGTGAAGTTTGGAAGAGAACCTCAAAGAATCCTTTCGACCCATCATAAATCTTCTCCACCAAAGGCATCTTTACTTGCCGGTTATCAGCTTCCTTGTACAAATCACCACCTAACAACAAAGCCTCAAGCAATGCCCGAATACGAGCCGTTATCTTGTGCCACTTGCCTGCTCCATCGCCTTAAGCATCTTCAAGAATGCCCTCTGCCCGAGATTCCTCATCACAATCCAAATCCATATCGATGCCGCAAGAGGTCTTCATGGGTAATGCTTGCTTGTGATTCAATACATCCCACTTGTCTGAAGGGTTGCATCTAGCTATGAAGAGTTGCTCCTGCCTATGTATCAATACAGGCTACTTGTCATAGGTGTTAAAGTGCAAATCATGTTTGCAAGGAAAAATTGGCCACAATCTATACTGCAAGTTCCAATATGCACCACAGGACACAATTACAAGACACACCTATAGGTCATGATTCTCTTACACATCATGATTAGAGGTCATGCCTCACTACAAGATCCATGCTAGTCTATCTATGTTGCCTAACTGCAGGGTCCATGTAACTCTTGCCTCTCTCTTTTTTTTCGTAATGGATAATTATATTAATTACAAAAAAAGTATAGAAAAACCAGATTTGTCGCGCAACTAGACAAGAAGCAAAAAGATCAAGCAATGTTTCCTCACATGTAGTGCAGAATACACAACAACCAGCAGACATCTTTCAAACACACAGCAGCTCTCCAGTTGGAAGACCACCAATCAATAGTCTCCACAAGAAGGCTTTTCCCTGATAGGGAACCTTAGACTTCAAAAGTTGAAGGAATCTTTCCCACCACTTCTTTTGGCCATCGCTAATATGTCATAATTTATTCACCTTTGTAGTGACCCATCTCTTGGCCTCCACCATCTGATGGTATATCTAGTTAGCAGACCTCTTCTCGAAATCATCCGGAATCACAAACTTTTAGTCACGCCATACAATGGTTGTAGCACTAGTAAATGAGAGAACCTCTAAAGTTTGACCTGTATGGATGACTAGATGTCACAATATCCACAGGGTACCCGAAAGTCTTAACGAATTCGCCAAAAAGAGTAAAGACGGGACTACCCAGGAATAACACCATCAAAAACTGTCTACAACCCCAACTGAGCCATCCGATTAAACTTGAGTCTATGCAAGTCTTTGTTCGGCCAATCCAACAACCTTGAGGAGGCCAAGACCTCTTCTTGTAGTGATTTCGCCTCCTTGCAAATCTCACGAGGGCGCCAAACTGAAAAACGTAGGATCTCTTGCTAGGATGCAATCGAATGAGAAAGGAGAAAAGACTAGGTGGTCTTAATTGGCCTCGAGGAGTTGAACACATGCCACCAGGAGGCACGAATAACGTATTACCATGAGAGATGCCAATCTTTTCAATTTGTTGGCACATGCCACCAGGAGGCACGAATAACCATATAACCAAGTGCAGAAAAACTTTTTGCAATTTGTTGGCAATGATTTTTGAGAAAATTTTATATAATGAATCCATAACGGAAATAGATCTCCATTGTTTCAAAGAGGTTAGGGAGGGAACCTTGGGCAACAACCGAATGACAGCAATGTTCCAATCGAATGGCATGATACCAGAGTTCCACACTTGCTGACACAGGCGAGTCAATGGGTCTTTAAGCTGTTGCACATTAGCTGAAAACAGCTCATTAAGAAGCTTATCCCAACCAAGGCTTTTCCTTCGGGGTAGATGGGATAGCACTTCTTCCACTTCATCTTCTCAAATATCCGCCACCATTAAGTCCACCCATTCTGGTTTGACCTGGTTGCTTACCAACCCATAAATATATCAACGAGCAGAGAGGACAGCATCAGCAAAATTCTCTTGCGGACCCAACAAGGACTTATAAAAGTCGACACACATATGAATGATGGAGGCCCGATCAGTCACCATAACACCCTATTCATCCATTAAGCGCACAATATTTTCCGGAGCATATTTCTGGTGCAGGCGAGAAAAGAATTGATGGGATTGACAATTATTATCGTATAAAGCCTTACCTCTAGCCAACAGTTTGTATTTTGCATATTCTTGTTCTTGAAGAGAATGAACCCTGCCTTTGAACCATTCAATGCATGTGATCAAGTCATCATTAGAATCCCCTGATTGACTTAGAGACAAGGAGTGGGCCAATAAAGATTGGGCATTCTACAATTCAGCTCATAAAGAGGAAGCATGTTGAATACCATACTGACGGGATAACTCTCGGGCATTATCCCTAAAAACTATCCATGCTTCCCTTCCTCCAGATAGGACCTTCAAGCTAAAAGCAACGATCAATTGTTGAACATATTCCAAAAACTGATTCTGCTATAGAAAAGATTGATTAAAACGAAGCGGCAACCGAGTAAGAAGAGCCTTAAATACATAAACACGTCTATGGGTCATTTCCAAGACCAAAGGGTAATGATCTGATAAGACATGCCATCGTTCCACCCACATGTCAATAACTCCTGGAAAAAAGGAATCACTCTGACAAATATATATCCGATCCAGTCTGGCTCAGGTGTTGGGATGCTGCAAAGATCGATAGGTATAACCAGATTGTTATGGATACATCCAGGACCACATGTCCTATTTCAAAGATCCAGCTACAAGGGCATCCCAAGCATGTCGCTCAGTAGCCTGATCCCCAAATAGACATGCATTAAAATCTCCCATGACAAAACCTTAAGATGGGCCATGGAAAGGCAGTGCAAGTCATCCCAAAGTAGACGACATTCCCTTGCCGTGGAAGGAGCATACACACCCACCAACCACAAAACCTCTCCTTCATAAAGTATCTCCAGAATCAAAAATCGACCTCGAGGATATTGAGAAACCAACGATGGTTGCAGGCAGGATTTGACAACTAACATAACCCTAGATTTATATGGACCTCGACCACTGAAAAAAACAACATAATCCTTGTAAACATAAGAGAATCCAGCCAAAGCATGCTATTTATATTCCACCACACAAAGTACGTCCCACTTTCCAGCAAACACAACTTTCCATAAATGATACTGCTTGTTGCCCAAAGAGATACCTTTCACATTCCACAAAGCAATTCTCATAATAAATCGAAAATGAAAAAACTATTGAACCATTGCTCTTCCTTTCCCTTTTACATCTATAGCTTTAGCTACCTGGAATCTTTCCATCTCACTTCGGATTACATCTACAAGGTCTGCCCTTTGCAAACGAGCAATCAAAGCACGAGAAGGAAACTGCTGTTGTTGTGAACGAAAAACATCACTAGGAGGCACAAGCCTCCCCCGCACATTGAAGCACAAAGCAGAATAAGAATTCTTTTTACCATCCCTAACCGGAGCACCTGAAGATTGAGGGTTCATGTAAAACCCCCTACCTCTACATTGAAAGGTCTTAGTGATGGGGTGTGGCGATGGGTGGGGGCAGGAGCCGAACAAAAAGCTTGTCTTCCATTACGTCTAACCACTGATACCCAAGAATCTTTTAGAGAAGACACATTCTAGTCAATCGGAAGGGAAGTCTCATTCCCTTCTGTCAACTACCCGGAATCCTCCACCAATGAATCACTATCCGAATCCGGCAGAAGTTGGTCATTCCCATTCCCTAAATGCTGGTCGAGAAAGGCCACATTGATACCATTTGTCTCCTGCAGATTCTCCATTACCGAACTAGATGCTAAGTATGAACTGTTTTGTCTCCCTTGTTGCAGGCTTGAAGACCACAAGTGTCTCTCTCTCTCTTCTTTCCTGAATATAATTGAATTAAATAGTAAATATTAATTAAGTAGAGCATCCTACGCCATCGTGTGTAAAAACTCTCTGTCTCTCTACAAGAACTAAACGACTAAAGAGTTACAAAAAGTCATGGCAAAGACGCAGAAGAAATTACCATATGCCAGGGAAGTAAGTCCTCCCGATCAGAGAAACTCTCTCTCTCTCTCTCTCTCTCTCTCTCTCTCTCTCTCTCTTTTTCGTAAAAGGTAATTGTATTAATTACGAAAAAAATACAAGATTACTTGATTACAAGATACATGATGACACTAAGCCATCAGGTGAAGAGGTTCTCTCTCTCTCTTTTTTTCGTAAAAGGTAATTGTATTAATTACGAAAAAAATACAAGATTACTTGATTACAAGATACATGACGACAATGAAAGTCATCATGCGAAGAGGTGCTAAGTACTACAAGTTACAATTTCATGGCAAGGATGCGGAGGAAATTGCCATATGCCAAGGACAGAAGTCCTCCGTAGAGAGCAAATCAGAACGATGGAGAAGAGCTAACTGCCAATACAAGAGGCCCTTAAGCCTCACAATATGCCGCTGAACATTATGGGCGGAGTTAAACAGAAAAGCATTCCGAATGGTCCAGTTATGCCAACAGCCCCAGTATCGAAGAAAGTGATACATGAGCTTCATATGTGGCTGTGCGGGAGTAGGGTATTTGGGCTGGCCCAAAACCCAATCAAAGGGGCGCAGTGTGATACCAACCACCCCTCGCCAAACGGCCGACAAAAATAACCAGACTTTCTTAGCGACGGGGCAGGAAACAGATCAGTGGCGGGCGGATTCCATAGTAGTGGTGCAAAAGAAACAGGTGCCATTGGAGATTCGTCGCTTGGAAAGAGCCAAAGCAAGCGGAAGACCCCCAATTATCACTCTCCAAAGAAAGACTTTGTATTTAAAGGGTGTCTTGTTGACCCAGCCCTCCATCATAGTGACCCTCCACCACGAGCGGGATTTACGCAATCCCCATAAAGCATTCACTTTAGTAACTGGCCATTGATTATCTTTAATCAGGAGATGATACACTTGATTAGCAGAAGCGTTGCTCAAAGGCAGCCGGCCTTGTAGGTCCCAATCCTGCCAGGGATGATCCAAAGCAAGAGCAGGAAAGGGTTGTCTGCTCTGGAGCACCGTCACGAGCTATTCCCATAAAGGCCTATATCCAGGAGGGATCCGGAAAATCCTCCTAGCAGTACGAAACGAGATAAGCACATTGCGACTGGCAAGGGTGGCATCCGCAACTGAAGACAAGCCCAAATGTGCCATCCGGTTGAATTGTGGTCTAAGCTCATGTTTACCTTCCCACGAAAGTAGACGCGAGACTGCCAGTAATTCCAATTGAAAAGAGTTAGTAGCCACGCGATCCTCCTTTGGGTGCCACTGAGCCTTTCGAAGGACGTGTTTCCAGGAACACACCAAATGAGTAAGCAGCGATGAAGAAGAACTGGAAAACCGCGAATCCGCATTAAAAACGTGCCACCAAGAACTCCGGAGTCGGGTATTGCCATGCCGAAGCCCATCACCCTCAAGGAAAGAACGGGCGATAGCGACTCACGGATGATGATCATCCGAGCACATGGCGCGGAAAAGGGACCAACAGAGTGCCTGCATGTGAGTTTGGGCATCTAAAATAGCTCCGCCACCCATGCTTTTGGGGGTGCACGCATGCGACCACGAGATCCAAGAAATACCTGCATGCAATGAGTCCTTCTTCCAGAGCATGAAGCGAATAGACTGAGTGAGAGCATTCAGAGTCGTAGGAGTCCAGGGCAACAATAGCAAGAAATATGTGATCATTGGCAACATAATTATCTGGGCTACTTTGAGGCGAACATGAAAAGGCCAGGCCTGAGACTTCCAGTACATAAACTTGGCCACCATCTTCTGAGAAATCCACTGCAGAAGCTGCTTTGGGGGAACATCAACACCCAATGGGTATCCAAGATGCCTGACAATGGAACCTCGAGGAACAACCAGACCCTGCCAGTCCAAGGACTGCAAATCCGACTCCGTGCAGCTTAGAATGGCTGATTTGAGCGGATTGATATGAAGGCCGGACGCCTGGCCAAAGAGACCCCAAACATCCAATGCTTTTCGAAGGTTATCCTTGTCCGCACGCAAAATCATAAAAGTATCATCCGTGAGGGATTGGCTAATGAAATGTTGTCCTGTAGAAAGCGACAGTCCGGCCAACTGGGAAGAGGCGGCCATATGTGATAACATGGAAAGAACTGGATGTGTCGCAAGGGCAAAGAATAAAGGGCTCAAAGGGCACCCCTGTCTGACAGAACGGGCAAGGACAAATGGCTCAGTAACACCTCCGTTCAGCATGACTCGCGAAGACGCCGCAGCACTAATGGTGTAGATCAGACGAGACATCCGAGCACCAAAGCCCATAGCGGACATAAGGTCAGCAACAAAAGACCAGTCCAGATAGTCAAAAGCCTTTTCCAGGTCCAGTTGAACCAACACCACCTCCTGATTAGAATGCCGGGCATAATCAATGGCCAATTGGGCATTCAAAACATTGTGTAGAATATTTCGGCCCTTAATGAAACCGTACTGGAGAGGGTGCACAAGAGCAGGGAGATGCTTATGGAGCCGATTCGCCATTACTTTGGAAAAGATTTTGTACACGGAACCCATCAAAGAAATGGGGCGCCAGTGTGTCAACTTAGATGGCGAAGGAACTTTTGGAAGCAGTTTAATAAGTCCTTGTTTCCATGAGGGAGGCATGATCCCCGTTTCCCACACCTGCTGAAACAGAGCCTGCAATGGTTTCGCCAATTGGGTAGCGAAAGCTTCAAAGAACTCATTGGTGAGACCATCCCAACCCGGACTTTTATCTTTGGGTAAGTGTAACAAGACATCCATAACCTCTGTTTCACCAATATCTGACTCCAGAGTAGCTTGCATGTCCTGCGGTAGCTGATTGCAGACCAGGTCATAAAAGACCGAACGGGCCTGAGTAATTTGGGCTGAAGGAGGAGAAGCGGAACCGAGAAGGTCACGGAAATAATTCCTGCACATATGCACAATAGTCTGTGGATCCAGGATAAGGTGGCCTTGTGCATCCTCGAGTCTGGTCAAATTCTCTCGAGCAGGAGAGGCATGGAGAGCTCGAAAGAACTTATGGGTCTGACATGCACTATCTTGCAAAGTCTTTGTTAGATGTTGCAATTTGGCCTGCTGATACGATTTTAACTGGAATTCTTTAACAAGATCGGCCACCCGCAGGGCTAGTGCAAGCAGAAATGCATCATCCGGAGTGTCCATCAGCAGGGAGCGAACCATAAGCAGCAGGTCCTCCGCTGCCTGTCGACGGCGCCGACAAAGAGAGGCATGATAGATCCCATATTGCCGAGCAACCCGCTGCACATTAGAGAGCAATCGGTCAAATGACGCAGTGCCCTGAGAGGAAAAGTCCAAGGAGAATTTGTCAAGCAATTGCTGCATATAGCCCTGAGAAATTGTATGCTTTAAGTAGGAGGAGTTGAAACGCAAAGGGAGTCTCTCCAGAAATTGCTTGAAGGGGGCAATGGGTTGTGCAAGCAACTCGAACTGCAGAGGGAAATGGTCCGACAAGACATATTGCTGCGACACTTTTATTTCGAGCATCTCAGGCAGAAAATCACCATTCTGCATGATATATATGCGGTCCAACCGCGACCATGTTGTGGCATACTGGGCCGAATGGAAAGTAAAGCCTGGAGAAGACGGGTGTAGCCAGGACCAAAGATCTTGCTTAAGAACATCAAGAGCCAAGTCGTGCCACATACGACTTTCCAGCGCATCCATGACCGAGTGCTCCGATGTAGACTGGAAAGAATCAACACACATATTGAAATCCCCCATGAAGAAGCCGCGTCTGCCAAGTGACAAGGAAGTCTGCAAAGTCTGCCAAAGCTCCCGGCGAGATAACGAATCATTCGGAGCATAGAGGCCAAGTAACCATAGGATTTCCCCTTTGAATAAGATTTCAACCACCAAAAAGCGGCCATGAACATCATTTTTAATAAGAACAGGCTGATATTTGGCATGTACAATCATGAGCACACCCGAATAATGCATGGCCTGTGTTCCTGCATAGAACAAACGAAAGCCATGGCAATCCACAACTTTACCGGCGTCACTGTGACTCTTGTGCTCAACAGCACACAGGACATCCCACTGATTCTCATACAATGCAGTCCACATGGCATGTTGCTTGTGACGAGAACAAATTCCTCGCACATTCCACGTGGCTATTTTCATGTGTATACAAAACACAATCAGGTACGAGGCACAACTTGCCTCGATTTGACTTTGTCGGCGAGAATGTCCAGGACTCCCTCATCCAAGAAATCTGCCAACACCGCAAAAGAGTTCTGCGGACCAGATTTGGAAGTTGACGGCATATCGGGTTGCTTGGGGTTGGAACGTGGGTAACGACGGTCCCACGGAGTAATGACGTTGCCTCTGGTATCAAAAGCCAGCTGTGCAGGTTGACCCTTGAGACGATCCGAATACATTTTCTTGGCGGGCTGATGACGGGGAGCTGAAGAAACCATAGCAGGAGCAGAGCGCTCGGACGACATCATTTCCTTCCTGCGCATATATGTTCGCATGTAATCGTGTGAGGTAGTAGGCCCAGTACTCTCCATGCCAGCACCAATCCTGTTGCCTTTTTTGAATAAGATCTTCATATGCAACTGTGGCGGTGTGGGATACTTCGGGCGCACAAAAACCCAGTCGAAAGGAGTTAGTGAGGACCCCACCACAGCGCGCCAAATGTGCGACAAGAGTGACCAGATATTCTTGGCGAGCGGGCAAGAAAGAAAACGATGTCGGGCCGATTCCGCCGTTGTGGTACAGAAGAAACAATTGCCATTCGAGATGTGACGCTTGGCAAGGGCCGAGGCAAGAGGAAGACCACCAATCATTACCCGCCAAACAAAGACCTTGCATTTGAAAGGTGCCTTATTCAGCCAGCCCTCCATCAGCGTGGTCTGCCACCATGACAGCGATTTCCGCAGTCCCCAAACAGTATTAGCCTTCTCACCCAGCCATTGGTGATCTTGAATGAGAAGATGATACACCTGATTAGTAGAGGCCTTTTCCAGACTCAACCGGCCTGCAAGGTCCCAGTCCTGCCAAGGGCGATCCACAGCCAGGGCAGGAAAGGGTTGCCTACCCTGAAGCTCCGACGAAAGCTTGCCCCATAAATCACGGTATCCGCGCGGGATCTTGAAAAGTCGCCTAGTAGTCCGAAACGATACGAGGACATTGCGAGTGGCAAGGGTAGCATCCGCAACCGACGTCACACCTAAACGGGCCATGCGGTTAAATCTCAGTCTGAGCTGATGTTTATCGTCCCATGAAAGTAGTCTCGATACTGCCAACAATTCCAGCTGAAAGGAGTTAGTCTGCAAGCGGTCCCCTACCGGGTGCCAACGGGCCTGTTGGAGCACCACTTTCCAAGAGCCGACCAAGTGCAGTAACAAAGAGGAAGAGGGACTGGAAAAACGAGAGTCAGCATTAAGGACATGCCACCAGGAGGCCCGAAGGCGGGTGTTACCATGGCGGAGCCCGCTGTCCTCAAGAAAAAATAACGGGCTATGATGGTACACGGGTGATGATCCACACACATGGCACGAAAAACGGACCAACGGAGAGCTACCATATGAGTTTTTGCATCCAAAATAGCTCCACCACCTATGCGCTTGGGGTTACATGTGTGTGACCATGAAATCCACGAAATGCCTGCCTGCAGTGAATCCTTCTTCCATAGCATGAAACGGATGGGATGAGTGAGAGCCTTCAAAGTAGTAGGCGTCCATGGCAACAATGGCAGGAAATACATTAGCATTGGTAGCATAATTGTCTGGGCCACTTTGAGGCGGACATGGAATGGCCACGCTTGCGACTTCCAATACATAAACTTCGCCGCCAGTTTTTGTGAAATCCACTCCAACAGGTCCTTTGGCCGTACATCCACCCCCAATGGGTATCCAAGATGCCTGACAATGGAGCCACGGGAAACCACCTGGTCTTGCCAGCCTAATGACTGTAAATCAGGCTCCGTGCAACTGAGAATGGCCGACTTAAAGGCATTGATGCGAAGCCCAGAGGCCTGACCAAAAAGCGTCCAAAAATCTAATGCCTTTCGAATGTTGTCCCTATCCGCCTGCAAAATCATAAAGGTGTCATCAGCCAAAGATTGGCTAATGAAGTGCTGGCCCAAAAGGAAGAGACAACCCTGCCAGCTGAGCAGAAGCTGCCACGGAGGATAACATTGAAAGGACCGGGTGAGTCGCCAGGGCAAAGAAGAGAGGACTCAAAGGACAACCCTGTCTGACCGAGCGTGCAAGGACAAATGGCTCTGTAACCCCACCATTGAGCATAACTCTGGAGGAAGCCGCAGCACTAATGGTGTAGATCAATTGGGACATCCGGGTACCAAAGCCCATAGCAGACATGAGATCTGCAATGAAAGACCAGTCCACATAATCAAACGCCTTTTCCAAGTCCAATTGAATCAATACCACTTCCTGACCGGAGTGCCGCGCATAGTCAATAGCCATTTGCACATTTAAGATATTATGCAGAATGTTGCGGCCCTTAATAAAACCATATTGGAGAGGATGCACAATAGCGGGAAGGTGCTTGTGAAGCCGATTCGCCAGCACTTTGGAGTAGATTCTATACATGGAGCCCATCAAAGAGATTGGTCTCCAGTGTTGCAACTTTCACGGCGAAGGGACCTTTGGAATCAGTTTGATAAGGCCTTCTTTCCATGAGGAGGGCATGACCCCTGTTTCCCAAACCTGCTGAAACATGACCACCAATGGCTTCACCAACTGCGTGGCCGAGTTCTGAAAGAATTCATTAGTGAGACCATCCCAGCCAGGACTTTTATCCTTAGGCAGGTGCAATAAAACATCCATAAACTCCTCCTCGCAAATATCCGCCTCCAAAGTGGCTTGTATATCAAATGGAACCTGCTGGCGGACCAGATGATAGAAGACCGAGCGGGCATGCGTAACCTGGCTAGAAGGCAAGGGAGAAGAACCAAGAAGTTCCATAAAATAATTTCTGCACATATTGACAATGGTCTGCGGATCAGTGACCATGCGACCTTCCGAATCCTGGAGTCTGGTCATATTGTCGCGAGCCGGAGACGCATGCAAGGCGCGAAAGAACTTATGAGACTGGCAGGCACTATCTTGCAATGTGTCAGTCAAGTTATGCAGCTTGGCCTGTTGATAAGATTTCAACTGAAACACTTGAAGAAAATGGGCCAAACGCCTCTCCAGTGACAGCAGAAAATCATCATCTGGGGAATCCAGGAGCAAGGAACGGACCAAAGCCAGTAAGTCCTCTGCTGCAGATCAACGTCGGCGACAAAGCGAGGCATGATGGATCCCATACTGCCGAGCAACCCGCTGCACATTAGAGAGCAACAGTGCAAATGAAGGCAAGCCCTCAGAGGCGAAGTCCAATAAGAACCTCTCAATCAATTGCTGCATATAGCCCTGAAAAATTGAATGCTTCAAATAAGAGGAGTTGAAACGTAAAGGGAGCCTATCCAGCAACTGCATAAAAGGTGCAATAGATTGTGCCCGCATCTCAAGCTGGAGGGGGAAATGGTCCGACAACGCATACTGCTGCAAGACCTTCATTTCCAGCATCTCGGGAAGAAAATCATCCCCCTGCATGATATACATTCTGTCCAGCCGCAACCAAGTAGTTGCATATTGTGCGGAATGAAAAGTAAACCCTGAAAAAGAAGGGTGAAGCCACGACCAAAGATCTTGCTTAAGTACGTGTAACGCAAAGGAATTCCACATCCGGCTTTCCGGCGCATCCATTACCGAATGCCCTGAAGTGGACTGAGAAGAGTCAACAAACATATTGAAATCTCCCATCAAAAACCCCCTTCGGCCAAGTGACATGGAGGCCTGCAAAGTGGACCAAAGATCCCGCCGGGATGCGGGATCATTCGGAGCATAGAGGCCCAATAACCATAAAATCTCTCCTTCAAATAAGACTTCGATTACCAGAAAGCGGCCCTGCACATCATTTTTAACAAGGACAGGCTGGTATTTCTCATGGACAATCATCAACACGCCCATGGGTCCCTACATAAAACAGACGGAATCCATGACAATCCACAACTTTTCCTGCTTCACCGTGACTTTTGTGCTCAACTGCACACAATATATCCCACTGGTTCTCATGCAAGACGGCCACATGGCATGTTGCTTATGGCGAGAGCAAATGCCTCGCACATTCCATGTGGCTATCTTCAAAAAAGGAAGTCAGGAACGAGGCGCCTGTTGCCTCGATTTCACCTTTTCCGCGAGAGCATCCAGGACGCCCTCATCCAGAAAATCAGCCAATACTGCAAACGAATTCTGGCGACCTGCTTTAGAGGTAGAAGGGAAATCCACTGCCTTGGAAGTGGGGCGGGGATAACGCCGATCCCAGGGTGTAATCACATTACCTTTGGTATCAAACGCCAACTTAGCAGGGGGGCCTTTGGGGCCGTCGGTATAGACTTTCCTTGGAGATTGATTACGGGGGGCAGACGGGGCCGTAGTACGCGCAGCCTGCAATGAAGTGACCATTTCTTTCCTGCGCGTATACGTGCGCACGGAATCCTGGGAAGCAGTAGGCCCAGGATCCGCCAGGCCTGCATCCAACTTTTTACCTTTTTTGGGACTGGCCTCAACCCAGTCAGTGCGACGGGAATCCAAACCCAGGACCTGTTGTTTGCCTTTATCCATGACATGAGGTGACTGAAGGGCTTCCTGGGGCGGGGCATCAAGCACCATGTCATCCTTGGGCAGCACAACCTGCGCATCCTCCGAAGACGGTTGCCTTTTAGGGCATTCAGCCATGAAATGCCCCAATTTACCACATGAAAAGCAGTGTCCCGCAAAGTTGCCCCATTTCAAGCGAAAATGCAAAGGATGCATGCCTGAACAATTGAGGCGAAGCCACGCGGGTCTTTTCCTGGCCGTGTCCCATAACATGCATAAACGGTTGCGGTTCATTGCCCTGAGGCTTGGGGGAACCAGCACTGTTCCCACAACCGCCATCGCATCCTTCAACATTGGCCAATAGACTGCCAGATGATTTTCCACTTCCACCCACACCGGGCATTCTCGTTGAAGCAGACGCTGGAAGTCGGCCATGGGGCGCCATGGTACAACATGAACCAGGCGGCGATCAAAGAATAGTGGCAACTTGGATAGGAGCTCAGCTTGATGCGTTTCCGATTTCAACAACACCTCATAAAAGCCGCGAGGTCCAAGGAAGATCTCCTCAACACACTCCCCTTGCAATAAATGGTGCATCCACTGGCGAATATGCGATAGCACTGGGATCCTGCCAGTGAAGAAAAGTATAACGGCACGGTCATAAAACACCGAGAAGGATCGCAAGACTGATTTGGGGTCCACCGTGGCTTCCACCACATCATCCGTTCCCGCATCAGAAAAAGATTCATTATTGTGCTGGACATAATCGCCAAGCAGAGTATTCGCAAAGTCCAGCAAATGCTCCCAGTCAATTTCCTGCGAATCCACAGGATCAGAGGCCACTTGCGCATAGGAACGTTCCTCAGGACCCATTGGCTCATCAAAAGTATGCTTGGAGCGTTTGCCAGCAGGCGACAGTTCAGAACCCGGAGGCAGCTCCTCCATGCATGGCACCATATCCTTCAGCTCCTCTGCATCGGAATCAGGGCCAAGGGCTGCCACCATCCGGTCGAGAAAATCCATATCCAGGCCAGCCATACTGTTGTCTTCTCGCTCGCTCTCTCTCTCTCTCTCTCTCTCTCTCTCTCTCTCTCTCTCTCTGAGCAAGTCCCGCAGACCTGCAAAATCAGGGAACCACCCGGGGTAACGGATCAGACACCGGTGAGGCGTCAACGCAGCTGCAGCAGCCCTGCTCGTTGACGCAGAGCAGTCAACCACGGACGGAATGCTCTGCACCGGTCAAACGTGGACGGGGCAGGCGTCACGGGGTCAGGCACAAGGCAGACGGCGAGGGGCAGATGCGAAGGGCGGTGCTCTCGCTGGCGCAGAACCAGCGACCAGCGGCGGAAGTGGCGGGCAGATGGCGGGCGTCCACGGGGCCTGGCGATAGAGGGCGCAGGTTAGGGCGACGGCAGGGGGCGCGAGACACAGGCGAAACGGGGCGATGGGACGCAGGTTAGGGCGACGGCAAGAGGCGCGAGTCAGAGGTCACGCAGGCAACGACAGCAGGTCGCACAAAACGGGGCGACGTCAGGGGCCCTGGTCGATAAATCTCTTTTTTTTTCGTAAAGGTCGATAGGTCTCTCTCTCTCTCTCTCTCTCTCTCTCTCTCTCTCCGTAAAAGGTAATTGTATTAATTACGAAAAAAGTACAAGACTACACGAGTACAAGAGACACGAGGGCCATAGGCCAACGTGTGGGAAATCCCCGGACTAGTATACTAAAAAGGTTACACCAATCACGGCAAGGACCCAGAGGCAATTGCCAAATGCCAGGAATGCAAATCCTCCCGGGGGAGCAAGTCAGAGTGCCTGATGAGATGTAGCTGCCAATGCAAGAGCCCTTTAAGCCTTGCAATATGTCGCGGTACATTAGAGGCCGAATCAAAGAGAAAAGCATTTCGGGTGGTCCAAATGTGCCAGCATCCCCAGTATCTGAAAAAGGGAAATAAGATCTTCATATGTAACGGTGGCGGCGTGGGATACTTTGGGCGCACAAAAACCCAATCGAAAGGAGTCAGTGAGGACCCCACCACTGGGCGCCAGATTTGGGACAAGAGAGACCGGATATTCTTGGCGAGCGGGCAAGAAAGAAAACGATGTCGGGCCGATTCCGCCGTAGTGGTGCAGAAGAAACAATTGCCATTCGAGATTCGACGCTTGGAAAGGGCCGAGGCAAGAGGAAGACCACCAATCATTACCCGCCACAGAAAGACCTTGCATTTGAAAGGTGCCCTATTCTGCCATCCCTCCATCAGCGTTGCCTGCCACCATGACAGTGATTTCCGCAGGCCCCAAACAGTATTAGCTTTCACACCCAGCCATTGGTGATCTTTAATAAGAAGATGATACACCTGATTAGTAGAGGCCTTTTCCAGAGTCAAGCGGCCTGCAAGGTCCCAGTCCTGCCAAGGGCGATCCATAGCCAGGGCAGGAAAGGGTTGCCTACCCTGAAGTTCCGACGAAAGCTTCCCCCATAAATCACGGTATCCGCGCGGGATCCTGAAAAGTCTCCTAGCAGTCCGAAACGATGCGAGGACATTGCGAGTAGCAAGGGTAGCATCCGCAATCGAAGTCACACCCAAACGGGCCATGCGGTTAAATCTTGGTCTGAGCTGATGTTTATCTTCCCATGAAAGTAATCTGGATACTGCCAACAATTCCAGCTGGAAAGAATTAGTCTGCAAGCGGTCCCCTACAGCATGCCAACGGGTCTTTTGGAGCACCACTTTCCAAGAGCCGACCAAGTGCAGTAATAAAGAGGAAGAGGGACTGGAAAATCGAGAGTCAGCATTAAGGACATGCCACCATGAGGCCCGAAGCCGTGTGTTACCCTGGCGGAGGCCGCTGTCCTCAAGAAAATAACGGCTATGATGGTCCACGGGTGATGATCCACACACATGGCACGAAAAAGAGACCAACGAAGAGCCAGCATATGAGTTTCTGCATCCAAAATAGCTCCACCACCCATGCGCTTAGGGGTACATGCATGTGACCATGAAATCCAGGAAATGCCTGCCTGCAGTGAATCTTTCTTCCATAGCATGAAACGAATGGGATGGGTGAGAGCCTTCAAAGTAGTGGGCGTCCATGGAAGTAGTGGCAGGAAATACGTCAGCATTGGTAGCATAATTGTCTGAGCCACTTTGAGGCGGACATGGAACGGCCAGGCTTGCGACTTCCAATACATAAACTTCGCCGCCAGTTTTTGTGAAATCCACTCCAGCAGGTCCTTTGGCCGTACATCCACCCCCAATGGGTATCCAAGATGCCTAACAATGGAGCCACGGGAAACCACCTGGCCCTGCCAGCCTAACGACTGTAAATCCGGCTCCGTGCAACTGAGAATGGCCGACTTAAAGGCATTGATGCGAAGACCAGAGGCTTGACCAAAGAGCATCCAAACATCTAACGCCTTGCAAATGTTGTCCCTGTCCGCCTGCAAAATCATAAAGGAGTCATCAGCCAAAGATTGGCTAATGAAGTGCTGCCCCAAAGGAAGAGATAACCCTGCCAGCTGGGCAAAAGCCGCCATGGAGGATAACATTAAAAGGACCGGGTGAGTCACCAGGGCAAAGAAGAGAGGGCTCAAAGGGCAACCCTGTTTGACCGAGCGTGCAAGGACAAATGGCTCTGTAACCCCACCATTAAGCATAACTCTTGAAGAAGCCTCAGTACTAATGGTGTAGATCAATCGGGACATCTGGATACCAGAGCCCATGGCACACATAAGATCTGCAAGGAAAGACCAGTCCACACAATCAAACGCCTTTTCCAGGTCCAATTGAATCAAGACCACTTGCTGATTGGAGTGCCGCGCATAGTCAATAGCCATTTTCACATTTAAGATATTATGCAAAATGTTGCGGCCCTTAATGAAACCATACTGGAGAGGGTGCACAATAGCTGGAAGGTGCTTGTGAAGCCTATTTGCCAGCACTTTGGAAAAGATTTTATACATCGCGCCCATCAAAGAGATTGGTCTCCAGTGTTGCAGCTTTGACGGCGAAGGGACCTTGGGAATCAGTTTGATAAGGCCTTCTTTCCATGAAGAAGGCATGACCCCTGTTTCCCAAACCTGCTGAAACATGACCACCAATGGCTTTACCAACTGCGTGGCCGAGTGCTCAAAAAATTCATTAGTGAGACCATCCCAACCAGGACTTTTATCCTTAGGCAGGTGCAACAAGACATCCATAACCTCCTCTTCGCAAATATCTGCCTCCAAAGTGGCTTGCATATCAAATGGAACCTGCTGGTGGACCAGATGATAGAAGACCGAGCGGGCATGCGTAACCTGGCTAGACGGCAAGGAAGAAGAACCAAAAAGATCCATAAAATAATTTCTTCACATATTGATAATGGTCTGCGGATCAGTGACCATGCGACCTTCCGAATCCTGGAGTCGAGTCATATTTTCGCGAGCCGGAGATGCATGCAAGGCGCGAAAGAACTTATGAGACTGGCAGGCACTATCTTGCAAAGTGTCAGTCAAGTTTTGCAGCTTGGCCTGCTGATAGATTTCAAGCTAAATACTTGAATAAGATGGGCCAAACGCCGCTCCAGGGACAGCAGAAAATCATCATCTGGGGAGTCCAGGAGCAAGGAACGGACCAAGGCCAATAAGTCCTCTGCTGCATGTCGACGACGGCGACAAAGAGAGGCATTATGAATCCCATATTGCCGAGCAACCCGCTGCACATTAGAGAGCAGGCGTGCGAACGAAGCCAAGCCCTCAGAGGCGAAGTCCAATAAGAACCTCTCAATCAATTGCTGCATATAACCCTAAAAAATTGGATGCTTCAAATAAGAGGAATTGAAGTGTAAAGGGAGCTTATTCAGCAACTGCATAAAAGGTGCAATGGATTGTGCCCGCATCTCAAGCTGGAGGGGGAAATGATCCGACAACGCATATTGCTGCAAGACCTTCATCTCCAGCATCTCGGGAAGAAAATCATCCCCCTGCATGATATACATTCTGTCCAATCGCGACCAAGTGGTTGCATATTGTACGGAATGAAAAGTGAAACCTGAAACAGAAGGGTGAAGCCACGACCAAAGATCTTGCTTAAGTACGTGCAAAGCAAAGGAGTTCCACACCCGGCTTTCTGGCGTATCCATGACCGAATGCCCTGAGGTGGACTGAGAAGAGTCCACACACATATTGAAATCTCCCATCAAAAACCCCCTGCGGCCAAGTGCCATGAAGCCCTGCAAAGTCGACCATAGATCCCGTCGGGATGCGGGATCATTCGGAGCATAGAGTCCCAGCAACCATAAGATCTCTCCTTCAAATAAGACTTCGATTACCAGAAATCGGCCCTGCACATCATTTTTAACAAGAACAGGCTGGTATTTCTCATGGACAATCATCAGCACGCCCGAGTAGTGCTTAGCAAGTGTCCCTGCATAAAACAGACGGAATCCATGGCAATCCACAACTTTTCCTGCCTCACCGTGACTTTTGTGCTCCACTGCACACAATACATCCCACTGGTTCTCATGCAAGACAGACCACATGGTATGTTGCTTATGGCGAGAGCAAATGCCTCGCATATTCCACGTGGCAATCTTCATATATTTTCAAAAAAGGAAGTCAGGAACGAGGCGCTTGTTGCCTCGATTGCACCTTTTCCGCGAGGGCATCCAGGACACCCTCATCCAGAAAATCAGCCAATACTGCAAACGAATTCGGGCGACCTGCTTTAGAGGTAGAAGGGAAATCCACTGCCTTGGGAGTAGGGCGGGGATAACGCCTATCCCAAGGTGTAATCACATTACCTTTTGCATCAAATGCCAGCTTAGCAGGTGGGCCCTTGGGGCCCTCTGAATAGACTTTCCTTGAAAACGGATGACGGGGGGCGGACGGGGCCATAGTACGCGCATCCTGCTGTGAGGTGACCATGTCTTTCCTGCGCGTGTACGTGCGCACGGAATCCAGAGAAGCATGAGGCCCAGGATCTGCCAGGCCTGCGTCCAATTTTTTACCTTTTTTTTGTCGTGCCTCAACCCAGTCAGTGTTAGGAGAATCCAAACCCCGGACCTGTTGTTTGCCTTTATTCATGATAGTAGGTGGCTGAAGGGTGTCCTGTGCCGGGGCATCGAGCACCATGTCATCTTTGGGCTGCACAACCTGCGCCTCCTCAGAAGACGGTTGCCGTTCCGGGCATTCGGCCACAAAATGCCCTAATTTACCACATGAAAAGCAGTGTCCGGCAAAATTGCCCCATTTCAGGCGAAAATGCAAAGGATGCATGCCTGAACAATTGAGGCGAAGCCACGCAGGCCTTTTTCTGGCCGTATCCCATAGCATGCATAAACGGTTTCGGTTCATAGCCCTGAGGCTCGGGGGAACCAGCACTGTGCCCACAACCGCCATCGCGTCCTTCAACAATGGCCAGTATACCGCTGGACAGTTTTCCACTTCCACCCACACCGGGCATTCTCGTTGAAGCAGACGTTGGAAGTCAGCCATAGGGCGCCATGGTACCACATGGACTAAGCGGCGATCAAAGAATAGTGGCAACTTGGACAGGAGCTCAGCTCGATGCGATTCCGATTTCAACAGCACCTCATAAAAGCCGCGAGGTCCAAGGAAGATCTCCTCAACACACTCCCCTTGCAGTAAATGGTGCATCCATTGGCGAATATGTGAGAGCACTGGGATCCTGCCGGTGAAAAAAAGTATAACTGCACGGTCATAAAACACCGAGAAGGACCACAAGACTGATTTTGGGTCCACCGTGGCTTCCAGCACATCATCCGCAGCCGCAGCAGAGAAAGTTTCATTATTATGCTGGACATAATCGCCAAGCAGAGTATTGGCAAAGTCCAGCAGATGTTCCCAGTCAATTTCCTGCGAATCCACAGGTTCAGAGGCAACCTGCGCATAGGGACAGTCCTGCGGACCCATTGGCTCGTCTAAAGTATGCTTGGAGCGTTTGCTTGCAGGCGGCAGTTCAGAACCCGGAGGCGGCTCCTCCGTGCATGGCACCATATCCTCCAGCTCCTCTGTATCGGAATCAGGGCCAAGGGCTGCCACCGTCCGGTCGAGAAACTCCATATCTAGGCCAGCCATACTGCTGTCTTCTCGCTTTCGCTCGCTCCCTCACTCTCTCTCTTTCTCTCGCTGTGCAAGTCCCGGAGGGCTCTCTCTCTCTGTCTCTCTCTTCTCTCTCTCTCTCCCTCTCTCGCTCTCTCTCTCTGTACAAGAGCAGATCAGATCTCGGAGCTGAGCAGGGTCGCAGTCACGTGCTGCCAGGTTAGGGTTCCCTTTTCCCTGTCACGGCACCGCAAGATGCAGAGGGCAGGCACCCGCGGGCAGCAGACGAAGAGAAGAGGGCGGACAGGACAACTGACGAAGGGGCTGAACTCACTCGCTCGCTCGACTCCTCTCTGTCGAGCTCTGTCTCGCTCACGGGCACGCGCAGAGGTATCCAGGCGAAGACGCGTACCTGCGGACGCAGACGAGCATAGGCCGACGGCGACTGACGTAACGCGGGCAGACGACGGGGGCTCAGGCGACGGTGGCGCAAACGACGGGGGCTCTGACAGGCGACGGGGGCCCAGGCGACGGGGGCTCAAGGGCTCAGGCGACGGGGGCACAGACGAACGGGGCCTGCAGGCGAGGGCGACGGGGCGCAGGCGAAGGCGATGGCAAACACGTAACAGCGTCGCGAACAGCGAACCGAGTCCCGCAGGCGATGGCGAACGAGGGCACAGGCGATGGCGAACAGGGTCCTGCAGGCGATGGCGAAACGCGAACAGGGGCCCGCGGGCGATGGCGATGGCGATGGGGAGGTCGCGACGGTGAACCACTCGGCAGGGCAGGGCACGCAGTCGGCGCCATCGTCCTCTTCTCTCTCTCTCTCTCTCTCTCTCTCTCTCTCTCTCTCTCTCTCTCTCTTTCGTAAAAGGTAATTGTATTAATTACGAAAAAAATACAAGATTACTTGATTACAAGATACATGACGACAATCTAAGTCATCATGTGAAGAGATTCTAAGTGCTACAAGTTACAACGTCATGGCAAAGATGCAGAGGAAATTGCCCTATGCCAGGGACGTAAGTACTCCCTACAGAGCAAATCAGAATGCCGGAGAAGATCCAACTGCCAATACAAGAGGCCCTTAAGCCTGGCAATATGCCGCTGAATATTATAGGCGGAGTCAAAAAGAAAAGCATTCCGGACGGTCCAGTTATGCCAGCAGCCCCAATATCGAACAAAATGATACACGAGCTTCATGTGTGGCTGTGCAGGAGCGGGGTATTGGGGCTGCCCGAAAACCCAATCAAAGGGACGCAGGGTGGAACCAACCACTCCTTGCCAGACAGCCGACATAAATAACCAGACTTTCTTTGCGATGGGGCAAGAAATAAATCGGTGGCGGGCAGATTCCACAGCAGTGGTGCAAAAGAAACAGTGGCCATTGGAGATTCGTCGCTTGGAGAGAGCCGAAGCAAGCGGAAGACCACCAACCATCATTCGCCAAAGAAAAACTTTACATTTGAAGGGTGTCTTGTTCAACCAGCCCGCCATCACAGTTTCCCTCCACCATGGCCGGGATTTACGTAATCCCCATAAAGCATTCACTTTGCTGACGAGCCATTGATGATCTTTAATCAGAATATGATACACTTGGTTAGCAGAGGCTTTGCTTAAGGTCAGCCGGCCTTGTAGGTCCCAATCCTGCCAGGGATGATCCGAAGCAAGGGCAGGAAAGGGTTGTCTGCACTGGAGCACCCTCAAAAGCTGTTCCCATAAAGGCCTGTAACCACGAGGGATACTGAAAAGCCGCCTGGCTGTACGAAAAGATATAAGCACATTACGACTGGCAAGGGTGGCATCCGCAACGGAAGACAAACCCAAACGGGCCATCCGGTTGAATTGTGGTCTGAGGTCCTGTTTACCGTCCCATGCAAGTAAACGGGAAACTGCCAGCAACTCCAATTGAAAAGAGTTAGCAGCTAGGCGATCCTCCGCTGGATGCCACTGGGCCTTCTGAAGGACGTGTTTCCAGGAACACACCAAATGAGTGAGCAGCAACGAAGAAGAGCTGGAGAACCGCGAATCAGCATTAAGAACATGCCACCAAGAACTCCGGATCTGGGTATTGCCATGTTGAAGCCCCTGGCCCTCAAGGAAATAACGGGCTATATCGACCCATGGATGATGATCCGAGCACATGGCGCGGAAAAGCGACCAACGGAGTGCCTGCATGTGAGTTTGGACATCTAAAATAGCTCCGCCACCCATGCGTTTAGGAGTGCACGCATGCGACCAAGAGATCCAGGAAATACCTGCCTGCAATGAGTCTTTCTTCCATAGCATGAAACGAATGGACTGAGTAAGAGCATTGAGAGTCGTAGTAGTCCAGGGCAACAATGGTAAGAAATATGTGAGCATTGGCAACATAATAGCCTGGGCCACTTTGAGACGAACATGGAAAGGCCAGGCTTGAGATTTCCAATACATAAACTTAGCCACCATTTTCTGAGAAATCCACTGCAGCAGTTGCTTTGGGGGAACATCAACACCCAAAGGGTACCCAAGGTGCCTGACAATGGAGCCACGAGGAACAACCAGACCCTGCCAGTCCAAGGACTGCAAATCGGACTCCGTGCAGCTGAGAATGGCTGATTTGAGTGCGTTGATGCGAAGGCCGGACGCCTGACCAAAGAGGCCCCAAACATCCAAGGCTCTTCGAAGGTTATCCCTGTCCGCACTCAAAATCATAAAAGTATCATCCGCCAGGGATTGGCCAATGAAGTGTTGTCCTGTAGGAAGTGACAGTCCTGCCAACTGAGAAGAGGCTGCCATATGAGATAACATCGAAAGAACTGGATGTGTGGCAAGGGCAAAAAATAGAGGGCTCAAAGGGCATCCTTGCCTGACAGAGCGGGCAAGGACAAAGGGCTCAGTAACACCTCCGTTCAGCATGACCCGCGAAGACGCTGCAGTGTTGATAGTGTATATGAGACTAGACATCCGCGGACCAAAGCCCATAGCAGACATAAGTTCAGCAACGAAGGACCAGTCTAGATAGTCAAAAGCCTTTTCCAGGTCCAGTTGAATCAGTACGACCTCCTGATTGGAATGCCTGGCATAATCAATTGCCAGTTGAGCATTCAATACATTGTGTAGGATATTTCGGCCCTTAATAAAACCATACTGTAGAGGGTGCACAATGGCCGGGAGATGCTTATGCAACCGATTCGCCATTACTTTGGAAAAGATTTTGTACATTGAGCCCATCAAAGAAATTGGGCGCCACTGTGTCAACTTAGATGGCGAAGGAGCTTTTGGAAGCAGTTTAATGAGGCCTTCTTTCCATGAGGAAGGCATGATCCCCGTTTCCCACACCTGCTGGAACAAGGCCTGCAAAGGTTTCACCAGTTGGGTAGCAAAAGCTTCAAAGAACTCATTAGTGAGACCATCCCAACCCGGGCTTTTATCCTTAGGTAAGTGTAACAAGACGTCCATAACCTCTGCCTCACAAATATCGGATTCCATAGTAGTTTGCATGTCCTGCGGAAGCTGATTGCGGACCAGGTCATAAAAAGCCGAACGGGCCTGAGTAATTTGGGCCGAAGGGGGAGAGGTGGAACCGAGAAGGTCATGGAAATAATTCCTACACATGCACAATAGTCTGCGGATCCAGGATAAGGTGGCCTTCTGCATCCTCGAGTCTGGTCATATTTTCTCGAGCAGGAGAGGCATGGAGCGCTCGAAAGAACTTATGGGTCTGACATGCACTATCTTGCAAAGTTTCCGTCAGATGTTGCAGTTTGGCCTGCTGATATGATTTTAACTGGAATGCTTTAATAGGATCAGCCACCCGCATGTCTAGTGCAAGCAGAAATGCATCATCCGGAGTGTCGACCAGCAGAGAACGAACCAAAGCCAGCAGATCCTCTGCTGCCTTGCGACGTTGTCGACAAAGAGAGGCATGATAAATCCCATACTGTCGAGCAATCCGTTGTACATTAGAGAGCAATCTTTCAAAAGACGTAGTGCCCTGAGAAGAGAAGTCCAAGACAAATCTGTCAATCAATTGCTGCATATAGCCCTGAAAGAGTGCATGCTTCAGGTAAGATGAGTTGAAGCACAAAGGGAGTTGGTCCAGAAATCGCTTGAAAGGTGCAATGGGTTGTGCATGCAGCTCAAGCTGCAGAGGGAAATGGTCTGACAAAGCATATTGCTGCAACACTTTGATGTCGAGCATCTCGGGAAGAAAGTCATCATTCTGCATGATATACATACGATCCACTCGTGACCATGTTGTTGCATACTGAGCCGAATGGAAAGTAAACCTTGTAGAAGACGGGTGTAGCCAGGACCAGAGATCTTGCTTAAGAACAGAAAGAGCCAACTCATGCCACATACGACTTTCAGGAGCGTCCATCACCGAATGCTCCGATGTGGACTGGGAAGAATCCACACACATATTAAAATCCCCCATGAAGAAGCCTCGTCTGCCAAGTGACAAGGAGGTCTGCAAAGTCTGCCAAAGCTCCCGACGAGATAACGAATCATTCGGAGCATAGAGGCCAAGTAACCATAAGATTTCCCCTTGGAATAAAATTTCAATCACCAAAAAGCGGCCATGAACATCATTTCTAATAAGCATAGGCTAATATTTGTCATGTACAATCATGAGCACCCCCGAATAATGCATAGCCTTAGTCCCTGCATAGAACAGTCGAAAGCCATTGCAATCCACTACTTTTCCGGCTTCACCGTGACTCTTGTGCTCAACAGCGCACAGGACATCCCACTGATTTTCGTGCAATACCGCCCACATGGCGTGTTGCTTGTGGCGAGAACAAATTCCTCGCACATTCCACGTGGCTATTTTCATGTGTAGTTAAAACCAAATCAGGTACGAGGCACAGCTTGCCTTGATTTGACCTTGTCAGCAAGAATGTCCAGGACTCCCTCGTCCAAGAAATCCGCCAACACAGCAAAAGAGTTCTGAGGACCAGATTTGGAAGTAGACGGCATATCTTTTGGCTTGGGGTTGAAGCGGGGGTAACGACGGTCCCATGGGGTAATGACATTACCTCTGGTATCAAATGCCAGCTTAGCAGGGGGACCCTTTGGACGATCTGAATACATTTTCCTGGCGGGCTGATGACGTGGGGCAGAGGAAACCATAGCAGGGGCAGCGCGCTCAGAAGACAACATTTCCTTCCTGCGCGTATATGTACGCATGGAATCTTGTGAGGGAGTAGACACAATATTTCCCATGCCAGCAACAACCCTGTTGCCTTTTTTTGCTCGTACTTCCACCCAATCAGTGGCACGGGAATCCAGACCCGAAACCTGTTGTTTACCTTTCGCCAGAACTTGGGGCTGGTGGATAGTATCCAGCGACGGGGCATCACACACCATATCTTCCGTGGGCGGCGCAGCATGGCCAACATCGGAGGTATGTTGCTGTTCCGGGCATTCAGCCGTGAAATGCCCCAACTGTCCACAGGAAAAGCAATGCCCTGCGAAATTGCCCCATTTCAATCGAAAGTGTAACGGATGCATGCCCGAGCAATTAAGGCGCAACCAAGCAGGCCTTTTTCTTGCAGTGTCCCATAGCATACACAAGCGGTTGCGATTCACTGTCTGGAGACTGGGAGGGACGAGAACAGTGCCCACCGCGGCCATAGCATCCTTCAACAGTGGCCAATAAACAGCCGGGTAATTTTCCACTTCTACCCATACAGGGCATTCACGTTGCAGCAGACGCTGAAAATCTGCCATTGGACGCCATGGAACCACATGAACCAACCGGCATTCAAAAAATAAAGGCAGTTTAGACAGGAGAGCAGCACGGTGCGTCTCTGATTTCAACAGAACCTCAAAAAACCCCCGGGAGCCAACAAAAATCTCTTCAACACATTCCCCTTGGAGCAGACTGTGCAGCCACTGGCGAATACGGGAAAGCAGGGGGATTCGACCAGTGAAGAAGAGTATCACAGCGTGATCATAAAATACTGAAAAGGAGCGCAGGACAGTTTTTGGGTCGACCGTGGCATCTAGAACATCGTCAGGCGCTAAGTCGGAAAAGGCTTCCTGATTATGTTGAACGTAATCGCCAAGCAACGTGTTGGCAAATTCCAGCAAATGCTCCCAGTCAACATCCTGGGAGTCCACAGGATCCGAAGCAACCTGAGCATATGAACGATCCTGAGGAACACCTATCTCTTCCGGAGTATGCTTGGGACGTTTACCCGCAGGCTGAATGTCAGGACCAAGGGGCATCTCTTCATTGCACGGAACCATGTCCTCAGGTTCCTCGGCATCAGAATCCAGGCCAAGTGCTGCCACTGTTTGGTCTATGAAATCGAGATCCAAACCAGCCATCGTATGACAATTTGATCTTGAAGGAGGACTGACCCTGTCTCTCTCCCGCTCTCTCTCTCGCCCGCTGGTCTGTACAGATGCGCTGTCCAGGGGTGTATTCTGCAAAGACAGCTATTAAAAGCTGAGCTGTACCTGGCACCGTGCAGGGGCAGAAGGTCGACGGGAGAGGCTGAGGTGCCGGGCAGGAATCCGTCAGGTCAAGGGACAGGGCAGCAAGGGCGACCGTAGACAGGGCGTTTGAAGCAGGGCGTCAGAGGGCGGCTGTGGACAGGGCGCCAAGCGAAGAAGGCGGCGGCAGGCGTAGGGCGTGAAGAACAGGTCGCGATGGATGTCGTTAGCGGCGCAGGGAACAAGCACAAAGAAGGTCGAGGATGCACAGAACTGCAGGCGACTAGGCGGAACGCGAGCAGCAACTGGGCACGTCGGGCAGCGACTGGGCGGGATGTCACGCCGGGCAGCGACTGGGCGGAACGCGGGCGCTTCGAGGGAGACGGACGAGGCTTCACGCTGCGACAGCGCAGATGAAGGGGACGAGCGGGCGCGCAGGATCAGGCGAGGGCAGGGCGGCGCGACGCAGGGACGCCATCGTCAGATCCATCCGCTCTACACATACTCTCTCTCTCTCTCTCTCTCTCTCTCTCTCTCTCTCTCTCTCTCTCTCTCTCTCTCTCTCACACATAAACACCATAAAATGCAAGCCACTATGATTCTTGGAATTGTCATCTCAACATTGTAGTTGAAAAGCTGAAATGCTCTCTCTCTCTCTCTCTCTTATTTTTCGTAAATCTCTCTCTTCTTTTTTTTTCGTAAAAGGTAATTATATTAATTACGAAAAAAATACAAGATTACTTGATTACAAGATACATGACGACAATCTAAGTCATCATGTGAAGAGATTCTAAGTGCTACAAGTTACAATGTCATGGCAAAGATGCAGAGGAAATTGCCCTATGCCAGGGACGTAAGTCCTCCCTAGAGAGCAAATCAGAATGCCGGAGAAGATCCAACTGCCAATACAAGAGGCCCTTAAGCCTGGCAATATGCCGCTGAATATTATAGGCGGAGTCAAAAAGAAAAGCATTCCGGACGGTCCAGTTATGCCAGCAGCCCCAATATCGAAGAAAATGAAACACAAGCTTCATATGTGGCTGTGCAGGAGCGGGGTATTTGGGCTGCCCAAAAACCCAATCAAAGGGGCGCAGGGTGGGACCAACCACTCCTTGCCAAACAGCCGACATAAATAACCAGACTTTCTTTGCGAGGGGGCAAGAAATAAATCGGTGGCGGGCGGATTCCACAGCAGTGGTGCAAAAGAAACAGTGGCCATTGGAGATTCGTCGCTTGGAGAGAGCCGAAGCAAGCGGAAGACCACCAACCATCATTCTCCAAAGAAAAACTTTACATTTGAAGGGTGTCTTGTTCAACCAGCCCGCCATCACAGTTTCCCTCCACCATGACCGGGATTTACGTAATCCCCATAAAGCATTCACTTTGCTGACGAGCCATTGATGATCTTTAATAAGAATATGATACACTTGGTTAGCAGAAGCTTTGCTTACGGTCAGCCGGCCTTGTAGGTCCCAATCCTGCCAGGGATGATCCGAAGCAAGGGCAGGAAAGGGTTGTCTGCTCTGGAGCACCCTCAAAAGCTGTTCCCATAAAGGCCTGTAACCACGAGGGATCCGGAAAAGCCGCCTGGCTGTACGAAAAGATATAAGCACATTGCGACTGGCAAGGGTGGCATCCGCAACTGAAGACAAACCCAAACGGGCCATCCGGTTGAATTGTGGTCTGAGGTCCTGTTTACCGTCCCATGCAAGTAAACGGGAAACTGCCAGCAACTCCAATTGAAAAGAGTTAGCAGCTAGGCGATCCTCCGCTGGATGCCACTGGGCCTTCTGAAGGACGTGTTTCCAGGAACACACCAAATGAGTGAGCAGCAACGAAGAAGAGCTGGAGAACCGCGAATCAGCATTAAGAACATGCCACCAAGAACTCCGGATCTGGGTATTGCCATGTTGAAGCCCCTGGCCCTCAAGGAAATAACGGGCTATATCGACCCATGGATGATGATCCGAGCACATGGTGCGGAAAAGCGACCAACGGAGTGCCTGCATGTGAGTTTGGGCATCTAAAATAGCTCCGCCACCCATGCGTTTAGGAGTGCACGCATGCGACCAACAGATCCAGGAAATACCTGCGTGCAATGAGTCTTTCTTCCATAGCATGAAACGAATGGACTGAGTAAGAGCATTGAGAGTCGTAGTAGTCCAGGGCAACAATGGTAAGAAATATGTGAGCATTGGCAACATAATAGCCTGGGCCACTTTGAGACGAACATGGAAAGGCCAGGCTTGAGATTTCCAATACATAAACTTAGCCACCATTTTTCTGAGAAATCCACTGCAGCAGCTGCTTTGGGGGAACATCAACACCCAAAGGGTACCCAAGGTGCCTGACAATGGAGCCACGAGGAACAACCAGACCCTGCCAGTCCAAGGACTGCAAATCCGACTCCGTGCAGCTGAGAATGGCTGATTTGAGGGCGTTAATGCGAAGGCCGGACGCCTGACCAAAGAGGCCCCAAAGATCCAATGCTCTTCGAAGGTTATCCCTGTCTGCACGCAAAATCATAAAAGTATCATCCGCCAGGGATTGGCCAATGAAGTGCTGTCCTGTAGGAAGCGACAGTCCTGCCAACTGAGAAGAGGCTGCCATATGAGATAACATCGAAAGAACTGGATGTGTGGCAAGGGCAAAAAATAGAGGGCTCAAAGAGCATCCTTGCCTGAAAGAGCGGGCAAGGACAAAGGGCTCAGTAACACCTCCGTTCAGCATGACCCGCGAAGACGCTGCAGCACTAATAGTGTATATGAGACTAGACATCCGTGGACCAAAGCCCATAGCAGACATAAGTTCAGCAACAAAAGACCAGTCTGGATAGTCAAAAGCCTTTTCCAGGTCCAGTTGAATCAGTACGACCTCCTGATTGGAATGCCTGGCATAATCAATTGCCAGTTGAGCGTTCAATACATTGTGTAGGATATTTCGGCCCTGAATAAAACCATACTGTAGAGGGTGCACAATGGCCGGGAGATGCTTATGGAGCCGATTCGCCATTACCTTGGAAAAGATTTTGTACATTGAACCCATCAAAGAAATTGGGCGCCACTGTGTCAACTTAGATGGCGAAGGAGCTTTTGGAAGCAGTTTAATGAGGCCTTCTTTCCATGAGGAAGGCATGATCCCCGTTTCCCACACCTGCTGGAACAAAGCCTGCAAAGGTTTCACCAGTTGGGTAGCAAAAGCTTCAAAGAACTCGTTAGTGAGACCATCCCAACCCGGGCTTTTATCCTTAGGTAAGTGTAGCAATACGTCCATAACCTCTGTCTCAGAAATATCAGACTCCATAGTAGTTTGCATGTCCTGCGGAAGCTGATTGCGGACCAGGTCATAAAAAGCCGAACGGGCCTGAGTAATTTGGGCCGAAGGGGGAGAGGTGGAACCGAGAAGGTCATGGAAATAATTCCTACACATATGCACAATAGTCTGCGGATCCAGGATAAGGTGGCCTTCTGCATCCTCGAGTCTGGTCATATTTTCTCGAGCAGGAGAGGCATGGAGCGCTCGAAAGAACTTATGGGTCTGACATGCACTATCTTGCAAAGTTTCTGTCAGATGTTGCAGTTTTGCCTGCTGATATGATTTTAACTGGAATGCTTTAATAAGATCGGCCAGCCGCATGTCTAGTGCAAGCAGAAATGCATCATCCGGAGTGTCAACCAGCAGAGAACGAACCACAGCCAGTAGATCCTCTGCTGCCTTGCGACGCTGCCGACAAAGAGAGGCATGATAAATCCCATACTGCCGAGCAACCCGTTGCACATTAGAGGGCAATCTTTCAAAAGACGCAGTGCCCTGAGAAGAGAAGTCCAAGACAAATCTCTCAATCAATTGCTGCATATAGCCCTGAAAGAGTGCATGCTTCAGGTAAGATGAGTTGAAGCGCAAAGGGAGGCGGTCCAGAAATCGCTTGAAAGGTGCAATGGGTTGTGCAAGCAGCTCAAGCTGCAGAGGGAAATGGTCTGACAAAGCATATTGCTGCAACACTTTAATGTCGAGCATCTCGGGAAGAAAGTCATCATTCTGCATAATATACATACGATCCAGTCGCGACCATGTTGTTGCATACTGAGCCGAATGGAAAGTAAACCCTGTAGAAGACGGGTGTAGCCAGGACCAAAGATCTTGCTTAAGAACAGAAAGAGCCAACTTATGCCACATACGACTTTCAGGCGCGTCCATCACCGAATGCTCCGATGTGGACTGGGAAGAATCCACACACATATTAAAATCCCCCATGAAGAAGCCTCGTCTGCCAAGTGACAAGGAGGCCTGCAAAGTCTGCCAAAGCTCCCGACGAGATAACGAATCATTCGGAGCATAGAGGCCAAGTAGCCATAAGATTTCCCCTTCGAATAAAATTTCAATCACCAAAAAGCGGCCATGAACATCATTTTTAATAAGCACAAGCTGATATTTGTCATGTATAATCATGAGCACTCCCGAATAATGCATGGCCTGTGTCCCTGCATAGAACAGTCGAAAGCCATTGCAATCCACTACTTTTCCGGCTTCACCGTGACTCTTGTGCTCAACAGCGCACAGGACATCCCACTGATTTTCATGCAATACCGTCCACATGGCATGTTGCTTGTGGCGAGAGCAAATTCCTCGCACATTCCACGTGGCTATTTTCATGTGTAGTTAAAACCAAATCATGTACGAGGCACAGCTTGCCTTGATTTGACCTTGTCAGCAAGAATGTCCAGGACTCCCTCGTCCAAGAAATCCGCCAACACAGCAAAAGAGTTGTGAGGACCAAATTTGGAAGTAGACGGCATATCTGCTGACTTGGGGTTGAAACGGGGGTAACGAGGGTCCCATGGGATAATGACATTACCTCTGGTATCAAATGCCAGCTTAGCAGGGGGACCCTTTGGACGATCTGAATACATTTTCCTGGCGGGTTGATGACGGGGGGCAGAGGAAACCATAGCAGGAGCAGCGTGCTCAGAAGACAACATTTCCTTCCTGCGCATATATGTACGCATGGAATCTTGTGAGGGAGTAGACACAGTATTTTCCATGCCAGCAACAACCCTGTTGCCTTTTTTTGCACGTACTTCCACCCAATCAGTGGCACGGGAATCCAGACCCGAAACCTGTTGTTTACCTTTGGCCAGAACTTGGGGCTGGTGGATAGCATCTAGCGACGGGGCATCACACGCCATATCTTCCCTGATTGGCACAGCATGGCCAACATCGGAGGTATGTTGCTGTTCCGGGCATTCAGCCATGAAATGCCCCAACTGTCCACAGGAAAAGCAGTGCCCTGCAAAATTGCCCCATTTCAATCTAAAGTGTAACGGATGCATGCCCGAGCAATTAAGGCGCAACCAGGCAGGCCTTTTTCTTGCAGTGTCCCATAGCATACACAAGCGGTTGCGATTCACTGTCCGGAGACTGGGAGGGACGAGAACAGTGCCCACCGCGGCCATAGCATCCTTCAACAGTGGCCAATAAACAACCGGGCAATTTTCCACTTCCACCCATACAGGGCATTCACGTTGCAGCAGACGCTGAAAATCTGCCATTGGGCGCCATGGAACCACATGAACCAAGCGGCGTTCAAAAAATAAAGGCAGTTTAGACAGGAGAGCAGCACGATGCGTCTCTGATTTTAACAGAACCTCAAAAAACCCCCGGGAGCCAACAAAAATCTCTTCAACACATTCCCCTTGTAACAGACTGTGCAGCCACTGGCGAATACGGGAGAGCAGCGCGATTCGACCAGTGAAGAAGAGTATCACAGCGCGATCATAAAATACTGAAAAGGAGCGCAGGACAGTTTTTGGGTCAACGGTGGCGTCCAGAACATCGTCAGGCGCTGAGTCGGAAAAGGCTTCCTGATTATGTTGAACGTAGTCGCCAAGCAACGTGTTGGCAAATTCCAGTAAATGCTCCCAGTCAACATCCTGGGAGTCCGCAGGATCCGAAGCAACCTGAGCATAGGAACGATCCTGAGGAACACCTATCTCTTCCGGAGTATGCTTGGTACGTTTACCCGCAGGCTGAATGTCGGGACCAGGGAGCATCTCTTCGTTGCACGGAACCATATCCTCAGGTTCCTCGGCATCAGAATCCGGGCCAAGTGCCGCCACTGTTTGGTCTATGAAATCCAGATCCAAACCAGCCATCGTATGACAATTTGATCGTGAAAGAGGACTGACCCTGTCTTTCTCCCGCTCTCTCTCTCACCCGCTGGTCTGTACAGATGCGCTGTCCAGGGGTGTACTCTGCAAAGACAGCTAATAAAAGCTGAGCTGTACGAGGAAGAAGGCTAGCAGGCAACGGCAGGGCTGAACCGTCAGCCACAGACTTGCTGTGAAGCAGGGGCGACAATAGATCGGGCACGCAGCCGAGGGCGACGGAGCCTGCAGACGGGGCCTGCAGACTAAGACGACGGGGCTCAGGCGGCGGGGCCTGTAGACGCAGGCGGCGGGCCTGCAGACGCAGGCGGCGGACCTGCAGACGGGGCCTGCCGACGCAGGCGGCGGGGCCTGCAGACGAGGGCGACGGGGCGCAGGCGGTGGCGAGGGCGAACAGGTATGTGCAGGGTTTTCGCAGGCGCTGACGAACGAGGGCAGGCGATGGCGAACAGGGAGGTCTCGCAGGCGATGGCGATGGCGACAGGGAGGTCGCGACAGTCAACCAGGCGGACGCGCAGGGCACTCACCTCACATGCAGGCAGGCAGCGACGCGACAGGCGCTTCAGACGTCGTTGGAGGGCGCAGGGGCAGGACGCGGACCGCCGCCATCGTTTCGCTCTCCCTTCTCTCTCTCTCTCTCTCTCTCTCTCTCTCTCTCTCTCTCTCTCTCCGTGAAGATAATTGAGTTAATTAGTAAATATTTACATGAGACCATCAGGTCAATATTCTCACTGTATCTCTTACATGCTATTACATCACACCATCAGGTCAGCATACTCAATCTCTCTCACACTGTCACTATAGACGTTTACAAGATAAGAGCAAGCTCTAAGAACAACCTATTACATAAGCAATTCTAATAAATCAGACAGAAAGAACAGCTAGAGTAGAGCGAGCAACCGCCAGCCAGGGAGCAACAATGTCTGGAAGGACCAGGTCTCCTGACATCATAGAAGTGATTTGCCATAAGACCAATCCACGCACTTGGGCCACATGCCCATGGATGCCCGATGTCGAATCAAAAATAAAGGCATGGGGAGTACGCCATATGTGCCACAGGGCTGTCCATATAAGAAAATGGAATAGGCAAGAATAATCTAAAGACAAAGAAGGCACAGAGGACATATTTTCCATAATCCACAAACGAATTGGTATGTAGTGCTGGGTCACCAAGAACCACACACACGGGAAATGAAATTCCAGATCTGTCTCGCAATAGGGCAAGAGACAAAGAGGTGAAGCAATGTCTCATCGCATGTCATACAAAAAACACAGCGGCCTGCAGAGATCTTTCGAGCACAGAGCACTTCTCCCGTTGCAAGACCCCCAATGAGCAACCTCCACATGAACACCTTACCTTGATACAGAACCTTAGACTTCCAAAGCTGGATAAATCTGTCCCGCCACATCTTTTTGCTATCCCTGAGATGCCAAACCTTATTATCCTTCCCCATGACCCATCTTTTAGATTCCACCTTCTGATGATATATTTGATTCGCTGACCTTTTCTGAAAGTCATCAGGAAGCACAAACTTCCAGTCACGCCATGGATGCAATGGCTGTAATGCAGGCAAAGGAGAGAACCTCTGAAGACAGTCCTGTATTGACGACCAAATGTCCCTGTATCCATGAGGCACCCTAAAGTACTGACGAATACGCCTACAATAATAAAGGCGGGGCTACCCAAGAATAACCCCATCACAGACTGTCCTCAACCCTAACCTAGCCATCCAATATCTCGCTGCAACTCTTTGTGTGGCCAATCCAACAACCTTGAGGAAGCAAGTATTTCTCCTTCCAACGAATTTTCCTCCTTATGAATATCCGGAGGACGCCAAATAGCAAAACGAAGCATCTCTTGCCAAGAAGCAATTAAATGAGAAAGGATAAAAGATTGGGAGACCTTTATGGGCCTCATAGAATTAAGTGCATGCTACCAAGAAGCATGAATAACCATGCTTCCATGAGAGATGCCAATCTTCTCTATGAAGAATCTAGTAATATCTAACCAAGGATGACACTGAATACATAGACTCTGCAAAAGGGACAGCCTCAAAGTGGCCATATGCAAATTAACATCCAACAAAGCTGCACCCCCCATCCTTTTCGAAGTGGTCACATGCTGCCAGGAGCTCCATACCTGCCCCAAAAGATTGCCTTTCTTTTTCCACGGCATAAATCTGATAGGCTGGACCAATTCCAAAAGGGACTTCTTAGTCCAAGGCAGCAATGGCAGAAAGAATGAAATCATACTGATCATGATGCATTGAGCCACTTTTAGCATAACATGAAGAGGCCAACTCTAAGATTTCCAGTACATGAGCTTGTCATGGATTCGGGATATCATCCAATCCAACAAAGCACGGGAGCAACCTCCACACCAATAGGATATCCCAGGTGTCTAGTTATATTGCCCCTTGGGATCACAATTCCATCCGATCCCAAGGCCTGTAGATCATTCTCTGTATAGGAGAGAAGGGTGGATTTCTGAGTATTAATGTGAAGACCCGATGCCAAAGCAAAAAGGTTCTAGGCCACCATTGCCCGATTAACATTTATAGGATCCGCCTTGACGAACATAAAAGAATCATCTGCCAAAGATTGGCCCACTAGCTCATCACTGCCAGGAAGAGATAAGCCAACTATCTCACCTTGAGCTGCCAACTTATCCAATAATGACAGCATCGGGTGAGTTACCAAAGCAAACAGCAAGGGGCTGAGTGGACAGCCTGGCCGAAGAGACCGAGATAAGGCAATTTCCTCCATAATCCCTCCATTAAGAGCAATATGAACCACAACACCATGGATGGTATCAACTAGAGAAATCATACAGGGGCCAAAACCCATTGTAGACATTAATTGCCGCAAAAATGACCAACTCACATGATCAAATGCCTTCTCAATATCCAACTGAAGCATAACAACATGCTGGCTAGAAGCTTTGGCATAATCGATTCTCAGCTGGACATTCAAAATGTTGTGCATTATATTCCGCCCTTTAATGAAACCGTATTGATGTGGATGACTGAGGTGCAGAAATACTTTATGCAATATGTTGGCAATGATCTTGAAGATGATTTAATATAACGATCCCATAACTAAAATGGGTCTCCATTGTTTCAAAGAGGATGGAGAGGGAATTTTGGGCAACAACTTGATGAGTGCAATTTTCCAATCTGAAGGCATCATACCCGAGTTCCACACCTGCTGAGACAATCGAGTTAATGGGTCGTTAAGCAATTGCACATTGGCTGAAAACAGCTCATTAGGAAGCCCATCCCATCCTGGACTCTTCCTTCGAGGCAAGTGAGACAACACTTCTTCCACTTCCTCTTCAAAATATCGGCCTCCATTAGATTCACCCATTCTAGTTCAACCTGATTACTAACCAAGCCACAAATGTATGTTCTAGCAAAGAGAACAGCATCTGTCAGGATCTCTTGCGGACCCAACAAGGCCCTATAAAAGTCAACAGTCATCCGAATAATGGAGGCAGGATCAGTCACCATATTACCTTGCCCATCCTTTAAGCCCACAATATTTTGCCGGCCATATTTCTGATGCAGACAAGCAAAAAATTGATGAGTTTGACTATTGTTATCATGTAAAGCTTTGGCTCTGACTAACAGTTTGTATTTTGCATACTCCTCTTCCTCAAGAGATTGGACCCTACCTTTCAGCCATTCAATGCAAGTGAGCAAGTCATCATCGGAATCCCCAGTCTGACACAAAGCCAAGGAATGGGCTAATAAAGCTTGAGCATGTTGCAATTCAGCTCGAAACAAGTAAGCATACTGAATACCACATTCTCGGGATAAGGCTCGCGCATTATCCCTAAAAACCGCCCATGCTTCCATTCTTGTAGATAGAACCTTCAAGCTAAAAGAAGCTATCAAGTGCTGAACATCTACCAACAACTGATTTTGCTGCAAAAAAGATTGATCAAACCGAAGAGGCAAATGGGCAAGGAGGGCCTTGAATGCATGAACAGGTCTATGGCTCATTTCCAAGACCAAAGGGTAATGATCTGACAAAACATGGTGGCTTTCCACCCGCATATCAACGACTGCATGAAGAAAGGAGTCACTTTGGCAGATGTAGATTCTATCCAGTCTGGCGCAAGTATTTGGATGCTAAAAAGAGCGATAAGTATATCCGTGTTGTGATGGATACATTTAGGACCGCATGTCATGTTTCAAAGATGCCGCTGCAAGAGCATCCCAAGCTTGCCGCTCAGGGCCATCCATAACCGAATGCGGAGAGGTCACCTGCTCTGCAAAAACACAGGCATTAAAGTCACCCATAACAAAGCCTTGACGAGCCAAGGCAAGGCAATGCAGGTCATCCCAAAGCTAACGACGATCCCTTTGAAGGAGCATACACGCCTACAATCCACAAAACCTCCCCCTCATAACATATTTCCAGGATCAAAAATCGGGCGCGGGTATCTTGAGAAACCAATGTTGGTTGCAGGGAGGATTTGACAACCAACATAGCTCCCGATTTGTATGGAGTGCGACCACTAAAAAAGACCACATAATCTTTATACACATAAGAAGATCCAGCCAAAGAATGTTGTTTGTGCTCCACAGCACAAAAAACATCCCAATTTCTGGCAAGCACAACTTTCCACAACCAATACTGCTTGCTACCCGAAGAAATACCTTTTACATTCCACAAAGCAAGTTTCATGATCAATCAAAAAATAAGAAAAACTACTAAACCATCGCTTTCCCTTTCCCTTTTATATCTATAGCCTTGGCAGCCTAGAATCTCTCCATTTCAGTACGTATGGCATCTACAAGATCTGCTCTTTGCAGACCCGCAATCGAAGCTCGGGAAGGACACTGCAGTTGCTGGGAGAGAAAAACATCCCGAGGTGGCACAAGCCTTCCCCGAGCATCCAATTGAAAGGCTGAATCAGAAGTCCTTCTATCTTCCACTGCTGGGGTACACGAAGATTGAGGTTTCATATAAAAACCCCTATCTCTGTGTTGGAAGGTCTGAGTGATTGGGGGCGGCGAAGGATGGGCAAGCTTCAATTGAGAATCTTGCCTAATATTATGACGAACCATTTCCCAAAATCATCAGGAAGCACAAACATCCAATCACGCCAAGGATCCAATGGTTGTAACACATGCAAAGGAAAACCTCTAAAGACTGTCCTGGATGGACGACCAAATGTCCCTGTATCCACGAGGCACCCTAAAGTACTGACGAATACGCCTAAAGGAATAAAGATAGGGCTGCCCAGGAATAACACCATCACGGACTGTCTTCAACCCCAACCTAGCCATCTAATTGAACTTGTCTCGCTGCAAATCTTTTAGTGGCCAATCCAATAACCTCGAAGAAGCCAATATTTCTTCTTGCAGCGAATTTTCCTCTTTCCGAATATCTGGGGGACGCCAAACTACAAAAGGAAGCATCTCCTTCCAGGAGGCTATCAAATGAGAAAGGAGAAAAGACTGGGAGACCTTTAAAGGCCTTGTAGAATTAAGCGCATGCCACCAGGAAGCATGAATAACCGTGCTACCATGAGAGATGCAAGTCTTTCCTATGAAGAATTTGGCAATGTCTGACCAAGGAAAAAGCGGCCATATGCAAATTGACATCTAGCAAAGCTGCACCCCCCATCCTTTTCAGAGTGGTCACATGCTGCCAGGAGATCCATACCTGCCCCAAACTATTGCCTTTCTTTTTCCAGAGCATAAATCTGAGAGGCTGAACCAAATCCAAAATGGACTTCTTAGTCCAAGGAAGCAATGGCAGAAAGAATAAGATCATACTGATCGTCTCTCTCTCTTTTTTTTTTCGTAAAAGGTAATTGTATTAATCAAAGGGGCGCAGTGTGATCGTCTCTCTCTCTCTCTCTCTCTCTCTCTCTCTCTCTCTCTCTCTCTCTCTCTCTCTCTCTCTCTCTCTCTCTCTCTCTCTCTCTCTCTCTTTTCGTAAAAGGTAATTGTATTAATTACGAAAAAAATACAAGATTACTTGATTACAAGATACATGATGACACAAAGCCATCATGTGAAGAGGTTTTCTCTTTCTTTCTCTCTCTCTTTTTTCTGATTACAAGATACACGAGGGCCCTAGGCCAACGTGTGGGGAATCCCCGTAGTAATGCACTAAAAAGGTTACACTAATCATGGCAACGACCCAGAGGCAATTGCCATATGCCACGGACGCAAATCCTCCCGAGGGAGCAAGTCGGAGTGTCGGATGAGATCTAGCTGCCAATGCAAGAGCCCTTTAAGCCTAGCAATATGTCGCGGTACATTAGAGGCCGAATCAAAGAGAAAAGCATTGCGCGTGGTCCAAATGTGCCAACCCCAATATCTGAAAAAGTGAAATAAAATCTTCACATGCAACTGTGGCGGTGTGGGATACTTCGGGCGCACAAAAACCCAGTCGAAAGGAGTTAGCGAGGACCCCACCACCGCGCGCCAAATGTGCGACAAGAGTGACCAGATATTCTTGGCGAGCGGGCAAGAGAGAAAACGATGTCGGGCCGATTCCGCCAGTGTGGTACAGAAGAAACAATTGCCATTCGAGATACGACGCTTGGCAAGGGCCGAGGCCACAGGAAGACCACCAATCATCACCCGCCAAAGAAAAACCTTGCATTTGAAAGGTGTCTTATTTAGCCAGCCCTCCATCAGCGTTTTCTGCCACCATGACAGCGATTTCCGCAGTCCCCAAACAGTATTAGCTTTCTCACCCAGCCATTGGTGATCTTGAACGAGAAGATGATACACCTGATTAGTAGAGGCCTTTTCCAGACTCAGCCGGCCTGCAAGGTCCCAGTCCTGCCAAGGGCGATCCACAGCCACGGCAGGAAAGGGTTGCCTACCCTAAAGCTCCGACGAAAGCTGCTCCCATAAATCACGGTATCCACGCGGGATCTTGAAGAGTCGCCTAGCAATCCGAAACGAGACGAGGACATTGCGAGTGGCAAGGGTAGCATCTGCAACCGACGTCACACCTAAACGGGCCATGCGATTAAATCTTGGTCTGAGCTGATGTTTATCTTCCCATGAAAGGAGTCTCGATACTGCCAACAATTCCAGCTGAAAGGAGTTAGTCTGCAAGCGGTCCCCTACTGGGTGCCAACGGGCCTTTTGGAGCACCACTTTCCAAGAGCCGACCAAGTGCAGTAACAAAGAGCAAGAGGGACTGGAAACATGAGAGTCAGCATTAAGGACATGCCACCAGGAGGCCCGAAGCCGTGTGTTGCCATGGCGGAGCCCGCTGTCCTCAAGAAAATAACGGGCTATGATGGTCCACGGGTGATGATCCACACACATGGCACGAAAAAGGGACCAACAGAGAGCTACCATATGAGTGTGTGCATCCAAAATAGCTCCACCACCCATGCGCTTAGGGGTACATGCATGTGACCATGAAATCCACGAAATGCCTGCCTGCAGTGAATCCTTCTTCCACAGCATGAAACGGATGGGATGAGTGAGAGCCTTCAAAGTAGTAGGCGTCCATGGCAACAAAGGCAGGAAATACGTTAGCATTGGTAGCATGATTGTCTGGGCCACTTTGAGGCGGACATGGAATGGCCACGCTTGCGACTTCCAATACATAAACTTTGCCGCCAGTTTTTGTGAAATCCACTCCAGCAGGTCTTTTGGCCGTACATCCACCCCCAATGGGTATCCAAGATGCCTGACAATGGAGCCACGGGAAACCACCTGGCCTTGCCAGCCTAAGGACTGTAAATCAGGCTCCGTACAACTGAGAATGGCTGACTTAAAGGCATTGATGCGAAGCCCAGAGGCCTGACCAAAGAGTGTCCAAACATCTAATGCCCTTCAAATGTTGTCCCTGTCCGCCTGCAAAATCATAAAGGTGTCATCAGCCAAAGATTGGCTAACGAAGTGCTGACCCAACGGAAGAGACAGCCCGGCCAGCTGAGCAGAGGCTGCCATGGAGGATAACATTGAAAGGACCGGGTGAGTCGCCAGGGCAAAGAAGAGAGGGCTCAAAGGACAACCCTGTCTGACCGAGCGTGCAAGGACAAATGGCTCTGTAACCCCACCATTAAGCATAACTCTGGAGGAAGCCACAGCACTAATGGTGTAGATCAATCGGGACATCCGGGTACCAAAGCCCATAGCAGACATGAGGTCTGCAATGAAAGACCAGTCCACATAATCAAACGCCTTTTCCAAGTCCAATTGAATCAGTACCACTTCCTGACCGGAGTGCCTCGCATAGTCAATAGCCATTTGCACATTTAAGATATTATGCAGAATGTTGCGGCCCTTAATGAAACCATATTGGAGAGGATCCACAATAGTTGGAAGGTGCTTGTGAAACCGATTCGCCAGCACTTTGGAGTAGATTTTATACATGCAGCCCATCAAAGAGATTGGTCTCCAGTGTTGCAGCTTTGACGGCGAAGGGACCTTTGGAATTAGTTTGATAAGGCCTTCTTTCCATGAGGAGGGCATGACCCCCGTTTCCCAAACCTGCTGAAACATGACCACCAATGGCTTCACCAACTGCGTGGCCGAGGTCTGAAAGAATTCATTAGTGAGACCATCCCAGCCAGGACTTTTCTCCTTCGGTAGGTGCAACAAAACATCCATAACCTCTTCCTCGCAAATATCCGCCTCCAAGGTGGCTTGCATATCAACTGGAACCTGCTGGCGGACCAGATGATAGAAGACCGAGCGGGCATGCGTAACCTGGCTAGAAGGCGAGGAAGAAGAACCAAGAAGTTCCATAAAATAGTTTCTACACATAGTGACAATGGTCTGCGGATCCGTGACCATGCGACCTTCCGAATCCTGGAGTCTGGTCATATTTTCACGAGCCGGAGACGCATGCAAGACGCGAAAGAACTTATGAGACTGGCAGGCACTATCTTGCAATGTGTCAGTCAAGTTGTGCAGCTTGGCCTGTTGATAAGATTTCTACTGAAACACTTGAATAAGATGGACCAACCGCCTCTCCAGTGACAGCAGAAAATCATCATCTGGGGAATCCAGAAGCAAGGAACGGACCAAAGCCAGTAAGTCTTCTGCTGCATGTCGACGTCGGCGGCAAAGCCAGGCATGATGGATTCCATACTGTCGAGCAACCCGCTGCACATTAGAGAGCAGCCGTGCAAATGAAGGCAAGCCCTCAGAGGCGAAGTCCAATAAGAACCTCTCAATCAGCTGCTGCATATAGCCCTGGAAAATTGAATGCTTCAAATAAGAGGAGTCGAAACGTAAAGGGAGCCTATCCAGCAATTGCACAAAATGTGCAATAGAGTGTGCCCGCATCTCAAGCTGGAGGGGGAAATGGTCCGACAACGCATATTGCTGCAAGACCTTCATTTCCAGCATCTCGGGAAGAAAATCATCCCCCTGCATGATATACATTCTGTCCAGTCGCGACCAGGTAGTTGCATATTGTGCGGAATGAAAAGTAAACCCTGAAAAAGAAGGGTGAAGTCACGACCAAAGATCTTGCTTGAGTACATGCAAAGCAAAGGAACTCCACACCCGGCTTTCCGACGTATCTATTACCGAATGCCCTGAAGTGGACTGAGAAGAGTCAACACACATATTGAAATCTCCCATCAAAAACCCCCTTCGGCCGAGTGACATGGAGCCTTGCAAAGTGGACCAAAGATCCCGTCGGGATGCAGGATCATTCGGAGCATAGAGGCCCAACAGCCATAAAATCTCTCCTTCAAATAAGACTTCAATCACCAGAAAGCGGCCCTGCACATCATTTTTAACAAGGACAGGCTGATATTTCTCATGGACAATCATCAGCACGCCCGAATAGTGCGTAGCATGGGTCCCTGCATAAAACAGACGGAATCCATGACAATCCATCACTTTTCCTGCTTCACCGTGACTTTTGTGCTCAACTGCACACAATACATCCCACTGGTTCTCATGCAAGACGGTCCACATGGCATGTTGCTTATGGCGAGAGCAAATGCCTCGCACATTCCACGTGGCTATCTTCATGTATCCTCAAAGAAGGAAGTCAGGAACGAGGCGCCTGCTGCCTCGATTTCACCTTTTCCGCGAGAGCATCCAGGACACCCTCATCCAGAAAATCAGCCAATACTGCAAAAGAATTCTGGCGACCTGCTTTAGAGGTAGAAGGGAAATCCACTGCCTTGGGAGAGGGGCGGGGATAACGCCGATCCCAGGGTGTAATAACATTACCTTTGGCATCGAACGCCAGCTTGGCAGGTGGGCCTTTGGGACCGTCAGTATAGCCTCTCCTTGGAGACTAATGACAGGGGGCAGACGGGGCCGTAGGACGCGCAGCCTGCTGTGAAGTGCCCATTTCTTTCCGGCGCGTATACGTGCGTACGGAATCCTGGGAAGCGGTAGGCCTAGGATCCGCCAGGCCTGCATCCAACTTTTTACCTTTTTTGGGACGTGCCTCAATCCAGTCAGTGCGACGGGAATCCACACTCAGGACCTGTTGTTTGCCTTTATCCATGACATGAGGAGACTAAAGGGCTTCCTGGGGCGTGGCATCAAGCACCATGTCGTCCTTGGGCAGCACAACCTGCGCATCCTCCGAAGACGATTGCTTTTCAGGGCATTCGGCCATGAAATGCCCCAATTTACCACATGAAAAGCAGTGTCCCGCAAAGTTGCCCCATTTTAAGCGAAAATACAAAGGATGCATGCCCGAACAATTGAGACGAAGCCACGCGGGCCTTTTCCTGGCCGTGTCCCATAGCATGCATAAACGGTTGCGGTTCATCGCCCTGAGGCTTGGGGGAACCAGCACGGTTCCCACAACCGCCATCGCATCCTTCAACATGGGCCAATAGACCGCCGGACAATTTTCCACCTCCACCCACACCGGGCATTCGCGTTGAAGCAGACGCTGGAAGTCGACCATGGGGCGCCATGGCACAACATGGACCAAGCGGCAATCAAAGAATAGCGGCAACTTGGACAGGAGCTCAGCGCGATGCGTTTCCGATTTCAGCAGCACCTCATAAAAGCCGCGAGATCCAAGGAAGATCTCCTCAACAGACTCCCCTTGCAATAGATGGTGCAACCACTGGCGAATATGCGAAAGCACTGGGATCCTGCTAGTGAAGAAAAGTATAACTGCACGGTCATAAAACACCGAGAAGGATTGCAAGACTGATTTGGGGTCCACCGTGGCTTCCAGCACATCATCCGTTCCCGCAACAGAAAAAGATTCGGTATTATGCTGGACATAATCGCCGAGCAGAGTATTGGCGAAGTCCAGCAAATGCTCCCAGTCAATTTCCTGCGAATCCACAGGATCAGAGGCCACTTGCGCATAGGAGCGTTCCGGAGGACTCATTGGCTCATCAGACGTATGCTTGGAGCGTTTGCCGGCAGGCGGCAGTTCAGAACTCGGCGGCAACTCCTCCGTGCATGGCACCATATCTTCCGGCTCCTCTGCATCGGAATCAGGGCCAAGGTCTGCCACCGTCCGGTCAAGAAAATCCAGATCCAGGCCAGCCATACTGCTGTCTTCACACTCGTCGTCGCAGAGGGCGAGCTAGGTTAGGTGAGGTCGATCCTGCGCAGGGACAGATTGCTGGTCCCCAGCTTCACGCAGGATCCAGTCAAGCCTGCGCTGCCCTGGGGGAAGGGGCCAGGCGGCGCGCACGGCAGGACGGCGAAGAAATCACAGGGCAGGGCGGCGCAGCACGCAGGCGGGTCAAAGGTGTCACGCAGGGGGTGAGGAAAGGCGACAGGGCAGGGGGCGACGAAGGGCGCGCAGGGGGTAGCGACAGGCGGCGCGCAGGAGGGCGCCAATCTCGCAGGTCAGACGGGCGGCGGCAGGGCGGGGCACGCAGCCAACGGGCGCCAGCGGGGCCGGCAGGAAAAACAACGATGGCGACGGGGGCTGCAAGCGACGGCGACGAGGCACAGGCGATGCAACAGGCGTGGCGGACAGGGTCGCGACGAGCAGTCCCGCAGGCGATGGCGATGGCGACAGCGAACAGGGTCGCGATGGTCAACCAGTCGACGTCTCTCTCTCTCTCTCTCTCTCTCTCTCTCTCTCTCTCTCTCTCTCTCTCTCTCTCTCTTTCGTAAAAGGTAATTATATTAATTACGAAAAAAATACAAGATTACTTGATTACAAGATACATGACGACAATCTAAGTCATCATGTGAAGAGATTCTAAATGCTACAAGTTACAATGTCATGGCAAAGATGCAGAGGAAATTGCCCTATGCCAGGGACGTAAGTCCTCCCTAGAGAGCAAATCAAAATGCCGGAGAAGATCCAACTGCCAATACAAGAGGCCCTTAAGCCTGGCAATATGCGGCTGAATATTATAGGCGGAGTCAAAAAGAAAAGCATTCCGGACGGTCCAGTTATGCCAGCAGCCCCAATATCGAAGAAAATGAAACACAAGCTTCATATGTGGCTGTGCAGGAGCGGGGTATTTGGGCTGCCCAAAAACCCAATCAAAGGGGCGCAGGGTGGGACCAACCACTCCTTGCCAAACAGCCGACATAAATAACCAGACTTTCTTTGCGAGGGGGCAAGAAATAAATTGGTGGCGGGCGGATTCCACAGCAGTGGTGCAAAAGAAACAGTGGCCATTGGAGATTCGTCGCTTGGAGAGAGCCGAAGCAAGCGGAAGACCACCAACCATCATTCTCCAAAGAAACACTTTACATTTGAAAGGTGTCTTGTTCAACCAGCCCGCCATCACAGTTTCCCTCCACCATGACCGGGATTTACGTAATCCCCATAAAGCATTCACTTTGGTGACGAGCCATTGATGATCTTTAATCAGAATATGATACACTTGGTTAGCAGAAGCTTTGCTTACGGTCAGCCGGCCTTGTAGGTCCCAATCCTGCCAGGGATGATCCGAAGCAAGGGCAGGAAAGGGTTGTCTGCTCTGGAGCACCCTCAAAAGCTGTTCCCATAAAGGCCTGTAACCACGAGGGATCCGGAAAAGCCGCCTGGCTGTATGAAAAGATATAAGCACATTGCGACTGGCAAGGGTGGCATCCGCAACTGAAGACAAACCCAAACGGGCCATCCGGTTGAATTGTGGTCTGAGGTCCTGTTTACCGTCCCATGTAAGTAAACGGGAAACTGCCAGCAACTCCAATTGAAAAGAGTTAGCAGCTAGACGATCCTCCGCTGGATGCCACTGGGCCTTCTGAAGGACGTGTTTCCAGGAACACACCAAATGAGTGAGCAGCAACGAAGAAGAGCAAGAGAACCGCGAATCAGCATTAAGAACATGCCACCAAGAACTCCGGATCTGGGTATTGCCATGTTGAAGCCCCTGGCCCTCAAGAAAATAACGGGCTATATCCACCCATGGATGATGATCCGAGCACATGGCGCGGAAAAGCGACCAACGGAGTGCCTGCAATTGAGTTTGGGCATCTAAAATAGCTCCGCCACCCATGCGTTTAAGAGTGCACGCATGCGACCAAGAGATCCAGGAAATACCTGCGTGCAATGAGTCTTTCTTCCATAGCATGAAACGAATGGACTGAGTAAGAGCATTGAGAGTCGTAGTAGTCCAGGGCAACAATGGTAAGAAATATGTGAGCATTGGCAACATAATAGCCTGGGCCACTTTGAGACGAACATGGAAAGGCCAGGCTTGAGATTTCCAATACATAAACTTAGCCACCATTTTCTGAGAAATCCACTGCAGCAGCTGCTTTGGGGGAACATCAACACCCAAAGGATACCCAAGGTGCCTGACAATGGAGCCACGAGGAACAACCAGACCCTGCCAGTCCAAGGACTGCAAATCCGACTCCGTGCAGCTGAGAATGGCTGATTTGAGGGCGTTAATGCGAAGGCCGGACGCCTGACCAAAGAGGCCCCAAACATCCAATGCTCTTCAAAGGTTATCCCTGTCTGCACGCAAAATCATAAAAGTATCATCCGCCAGGGATTGGCCAATGAAGTGCTGTCCTGTAGGAAGCGACAGTCCTGCCAACTAAGAAGAGGCTGCCATATGAGATAACATCGAAAGAACTGGATGTGTGGCAAGGGCAAAAAATAGAGGGCTCAAAGGGCATCCTTGTCTGACAGAGCGGGCAAGGACAAATGGGTCAGTAACACCTCCGTTCAGCATGACTCGCGAAGACGCTGCAGCACTAATAGTGTATATGAGACTAGACATCCGTGGACCAAAGCCCATAGCAGACATAAGTTCAGCAACGAAAGACCAGTCTAGATAGTCAAAAGCCTTTTCCAGGTCCAGTTGAATCAGTACGACCTCCTGATTGGAATGCCTGGCATAATCAATTGCCAGTTGAGCGTTCAATACATTGTGTAGGATATTTCGGCCCTGAATAAAACCATACTGTAGAGGGTGCACAATGGCCGGGAGATGCTTATGGAGCCGATTCGCCATTACCTTGGAAAAGATTTTGTACATTGAACCCATCAAAGAAATTGGGCGCCACTGTGTCAACTTAGATGGCGAAGGAGCTTTTGGAAGCAGTTTAATGAGGCCTTCTTTCCATGAGGAAGGCATGATCCCCGTTTCCCACACCTGCTGGAACAAAGCCTGCAAAGGTTTCACCAGTTGGGTAGCAAAAGCTTCAAAGAACTCGTTAGTGAGACCATCCCAACCCGGGCTTTTATCCTTAGGTAAGTGTAGCAATACGTCCATAACCTCTGTCTCAGAAATATCAGACTCCATAGTAGTTTGCATGTCCTGCGGGAGCTGATTGCGGACCAGGTCATAAAAAGCCGAACGGGCCTGAGTAATTTGGGCCGAAGGGGGAGAGGTGGAACCGAGAAGGTCATGGAAATAATTCCTACACATGCACAATAGTCTGCGGATCCAGGATAAGGTGGCCTTCTGCATCCTCGAGTCTGGTCATATTTTCTCGAGCAGGAGAGGCATGGAGCGCTCGAAAGAACTTATGGGTCTGACATGCACTATCTTGCAAAGTTTCTGTCAGATGTTGCAGTTTTGCCTGCTGATATGATTTTAACTGGAATGCTTTAATAAGATCGGCCAGCCGCATGTCTAGTGCAAGCAGAAATGCATCATCCGGAGTGTCGACCAGCAGAGAACGAACCAAAGCCAGCAGATCCTCTGCTGCCTTGCGACGCTGCCGACAAAGAGAGGCATGATAAATCCCATACTGCCGAGCAACCCGTTGCACATTAGAGAGCAATCTTTCAAAAGACGCAGTGCCCTGAGAAGAGAAGTCCAAGACAAATCTGTCAATCAATTGCTGCATATAGCCCTGAAAGAGTGCATGCTTCAGGTAAGATGAGTTGAAGCGCAAAGGGAGGCGGTCCAGAAATCGCTTGAAAGGTGCAATGGGTTGTGCAAGCAGCTCAAGCTGCAGAGGGAAATGGTCTGACAAAGCATATTGCTGCAACACTTTAATGTCGAGCATCTCGGGAAGAAAGTCATCATTCTGCATAATATACATACGATCCAGTCGCGACCATGTTGTTGCATACTGAGCCGAATGGAAAGTAAACCCTGTAGAAGACGGGTGTAGCCAGGACCAAAGATCTTGCTTAAGAACAGAAAGAGCCAACTTATGCCACATACGACTTTCAGGCGCGTCCATCACCGAATGCTCCGATGTGGACTAGGAAGAATCCACACACATATTAAAATCCCCCATGAAGAAGCCTCGTCTGCCAAGTGACAAGGAGGCCTGCAAAGTCTGCCAAAGCTCCCGACGAGATAACGAATCATTCGGAGCATAGAGGCCAAGTAGCCATAAGATTTCCCCTTCGAATAAAATTTCAATCACCAAAAAGCGGCCATGAACATCATTTTTAATAAGCACAAGCTGATATTTGTCATGTATAATCATGAGCACTCCCGAATAATGCATGGCCTGTGTCCCTGCATAGAACAGTCGAAAGCCATTGCAATCCACTACTTTTCCGGCTTCACCGTGACTCTTGTGCTCAACAGCGCACAGGACATCCCACTGATTTTCATGCAATACCGTCCACATGGCATGTTGCTTGTGGCGAGAGCAAATTCCTCGCACATTCCACGTGGCTATTTTCATGTGTAGTTAAAACCAAATCATGTACGAGGCACAGCTTGCCTTGATTTGACCTTGTCAGCAAGAATGTCCAGGACTCCCTCGTCCAAGAAATCCGCCAACACAGCAAAAGAGTTGTGAGGACCAAATTTGGAAGTAGACGGCATATCTGCTGACTTGGGGTTGAAACGGGGGTAACGACGGTCCCATGGGATAATGACATTACCTCTGGTATCAAATGCCAGCTTAGCAGGGGGACCCTTTGGACGATCTGAATACATTTTCCTGGCGGGTTGATGACGGGGGGCAGAGGAAACCATAGCAGGAGCAGCGTGCTCAGAAGACAACATTTCCTTCCTGCGCATATATGTACGCATGGAATCTTGTGAGGGAGTAGACACAGTATTTTCCATGCCAGCAACAACCCTGTTGCCTTTTTTTGCACGTACCTCCACCCAATCAGTGGCTCGGGAATCCAGACCCGAAACCTGTTGTTTACCTTTGGCCAGAACTTGGGGCTGGTGGATAGCATCCAGCGACGGGGCATCACACGCCATATCTTCCGTGGGCGGCACAGCATGGCCAACATCGGAGGTATGTTGCTGTTCCGGGCATTCAGCCATGAAATGCCCCAACTGTCCACAGGAAAAGCAGTGCCCTGCAAAATTGCCCCATTTCAATCTAAAGTGTAACGGATGCATGCCCGAGCAATTAAGGCGCAACCAAGCAGGCCTTTTTCTTGCAGTGTCCCATAGCGTACACAAGCGGTTGCGATTCACTGTCCGGAGACTGGGAGGGACGAGAACAGTGCCCACCGCGGCCATAGCATCCTTCAACAGTGGCCAATAAACAGCCGGGCAATTTTCCACTTCCACCCATACAGGGCATTCACGTTGCAGCAGACACTGAAAATCTGCCATTGGGCGCCATGGAACTACATGAACCAAGCGGCGTTCAAAAAATAAAGGCAGTTTAGACAGGAGAGCAGCACGATGCGTCTCTGATTTTAACAGAACCTCAAAAAACCCCCGGGAGCCAACAAAAATCTCTTCAACACATTCCCCTTGTAACAGACTGTGCAGCCACTGGCGAATACGGGAGAGCAGCGGGATTCGACCAGTGAAGAAGAGTATCACAGCGCGATCATAAAATACTGAAAAGTAGCGCAGGACAGTTTTTGGGTCAACGGTGGCGTCCAGAACATCTTCAGGCGCTGAGTCGGAAAAGGCTTCCTGATTATGTTGAACGTAGTCGCCAAGCAACGTGTTGGCAAATTCCAGTAAATGCTCCCAGTCAACATCCTGGGAGTCCGCAGGATCCGAAGCAACCTGAGCATAGGAAGGATCCTGAGGAACACCTATCTCTTCCGGAGTATGCTTGGGACGTTTACCCGCAGGCTAAATGTCGGGACCAGGAAGCATCTCTTCGTTGCACGGAACCATATCCTCAGGTTCCTCGGCATCAGAATCCGGGCCAAGTGCCGCCACTGTTTGGTCTATGAAATCCAGATCCAAACCAGCCATCGTATGACAATTTGATCGTGAAAGAGGACTGACCCTGTCTTTCTCCCGCTCTCTCTCTCACCCGCTGGTCTGTACAGATGCGCTGTCCAGGGGTGTACTCTGCAAAGACAGCTAATAAAAGCTGAGCTGTACGAGGAAGAAGGCTAGCAGGCAACGGCAGGGCTGAACCATCAGCCACAGACTTGCTGCGAAGCAGGGGCGACAAGAGATCGGGCACGCAGCCGAGGGCGACGGAGCCTGCAGACGGGGCCTGCAGACTAGGACGACGGGGCTCAGGCGGCGGGGCCTGCTGACGAGGGCGGAGGGCCTGCAGACGAGGGCGGGGCCTGCAGACGCAGGCGGAGGGCCTGCAGACGAGGGCGGGGCCTGCTGACGAGGGCGGAGGGCCTGCTGACGAGGGCGGGGCCTGCAGACGCAGGCGGCGGGCCTGCAGACGCAGGCGGCGGACCTGCAGACGATAGCGGACGGGCGCAGAGCCTGCAGACGATAGCGGGACGGGCATGAACCAGGGTAGACAGGCACGAACTAGGGCGCACGGGCGCGAACGGGCGTGAACCAGGGCGGACGGCCGCAGAGCCCGCAGACGACAGTGGGAGGAGTCAGGCGACGGAGGCGATTCTCTCTCTCTCTCTCTCTCTCTCTCTCTCTCTCTTCGTAAAAGGTAATTGTATTAATTACGAAAAATACAAGATGACTTGATTACAAGATAGTTGATGACACTAAGCCATCAGGAGAAGAAGTTCTCTCGCTCTCTCTCTTTCTGATTACAAAAGGCACGAGGGCCCTAGGCCAACGTGGGGAAAATCCCAGTAGTAGTGTACTAAAAAGTTACACGAATCATGGCAACGACCCAGAGGCAATTGCCATATGCCAAGGAAGCAAATCCTCCCGAGGGAGCAAGTCAGCATGTTGGATGAGATCTAACTGCCAGTGCAAGAGGCCTTTAAGCCTGGCAACATGGCGCGGTACATTAGAGGCCGAATCAAAGAGAAAAGCATTGCGCGTGGTCCAAATGTGCCAGCATCCCCAGTATCTGAAGAAGTAAAATAGTATCTTCATATGCAACTGTGGCAGTGTGGGATACTTCGGGCGCCCAAAAACCCAGTCGAAAGGAGTTAGCGAGGAGCCCACCACAGTGCGCCACATGTGCGACAAAAGTAACCAGATATTCTTGGCGAGCGGGCAAGAAAGAAAACGATGTCGAGCTGATTCCGTCGTTGTGGTACAGAAGAAGCAAGTGCCATTGGAGATGCGACGCTTGGCAAGGGCCGAGGCAAGAGGAAGACCACCAATCATTACCCGCCAAAGAAAGACCTTGCATTTGAAAGGTGCCTTATTCAGCCAGCCCTCCATCAGCGTAGTCTGCCACCATGTCAGCGATTTCCGCAGTCCCCAAACAGTATTAGCTTTGTCACCCAGCCATTGGCGATCCTGAATAAGAAGATGGTAGACCTGATTAGTAGAGGCCTTTTCCAGACTCAATCGGCCTGCAAGGTCCCAGTCCTGCCAAGGGCGATCCACAGCCAGGGCAGGAAAGGGTTGCCTGCCCTGAAGCTCCGCCGACAGCTTTCCCCATAAATCACGGTATCCGCGCGGGTTCTTGAAAAGTCGCCTAGCAGTCCGAAAGGATATGAGGACATTGCGCGTGGCAAGGGTAGCATCCGCAACCGACGACACACCTAAACGGGCCATGCGGTTAAATCGCAGTCTGAGCTGATGTTTGTCTTCCCATGAAAGGAGTCTCGATACTGCCAACAATTCCAGCTGAAAGGAGTTAGTCTGCAAGCGGTCCCCTACCGGGTGCCACCGGGCCTTTTTGAGCACCACTTTCCAAGAGTCGACCAAGTGCTGTAACAAAGGGGAACAGGAGCTGGAAAAACGGGAATCAGCATTAAGGCCATGCCACCAGGAGGCCCGAAGCCGGGTGTTACCATGGCGGAGCCCGCCGTCCTCAAGGAAATAACAGGCTATGATAGTCCACGGGTGATGATCCACACACATGGCCCGAAAAAGGGACCAACGGAGAGCCAGCATATGATGTTCTGCATCCAAAAGAGCTCCACCACCCATGCGCTTAGGGGTACATGTATGCGACCATGAAATCCAAGAAATGCCTGCCTGCAGAGAATCCTTCTTCCATAGCATGAAACGGATGGGGTGAGTGAGAGGCTTCAAAATAGTAGGCGTCCAGGGCAACAATGGCAAGAAATACGATAGCATTGGGAGCATAATTGACTGAGCCACTTTGAGGCGGACATGGAAAGGCCACGCTTGCGACTTCCAATACATAAACTTTGCCGCCAGTTTTTGTGAAATCCAGTCCAGCAGGTCCTTTGGCCGTACATCCACCCCCACTGGGTATCCAAGATGTCTGACAATAGAGCCACGGGAAAACACCTGGCCTTGCCAGCCTAATGACTGTAAATCAGGTTCCGTGCAACTGAGAATGGCGGACTTAAAGGCATTAATGCGAAGTCCAGAGGCTTGACCAAAAAGCGTCCACACATCTAATGCCTTGCGAATGTTGTCCCTGTCCGCCTGCAAAATCATAAAGGTGTCATCAGCCAAAGATTGGCTAATGAAGTGGTGGCCCAAAGGAAGAGACAGCCCTGCCAGCTGAGCCGAATCTGCCATGGAGGAAAACATTGAAAGGACCGAGTGCGTCGCCAGGGCAAAAAAGAGCGGACTCAGAGGACAACCCTGTCTGACTGAGCGTGCAAGGACAAAGGGCTCAGTAACCCCACCATTGAGCATAACTCTGGATGAAGCCGCAACACTGATGGTGTAGATCAATCGGGACATTCGGGTGCCAAAGCCCATAGCAGACATGAGATTTGCAATGAAAGACCAGTCCACATAATCAAACGCCTTTTCCAAGTCCAATTGAATCAATACCACTTCCTGACCGGAGTGTCGCGCATAGTCAATAGCCATTTGCACATTTAAGATATTATGCAGAATGTTGCAGCCCTTAATAAAACCATATTGGAGAGGATGCACAATAGCGGGAAGGTGCTTGTGAAGCCGATTCGCTAGCACTTTGGAGTAGATTTTGTACATGGAGCCCATCAAAGAGATTGGTCTCCAGTGTTGCAGCTTTGACGGTGAAGGGACCTTTGGAATCAGTTTGATAAGGCCTTCTTTCCATGAGGAGGGCATAACCCCCGTTTCCCAAACCTGCTGAAACAAGACCACCAATGGCTTCACCAACTGAGTGGCTGAGCTCTGAAAGAATTCATTAGTGAGACCATCCCAGCCAGGACTTTTATCCGTCGGCAGGTGCAACAAAACATCCATGACCTCCTCCTCGCAAATATCCGCCTCCAAAGTGGCTTGCATATCCAATGGAACCTGCTGACGGACCAGATGATAGAAGACCGTGCGGGCATGCGTAACCTGGGTAGAAGGGGAGGGAGAAGAACCAAGGAGATCCATAAAATAATTTCTGCACATATTGACAATGGTCTGCGGATCAGTGACCATGCGACCCTCCGGATCCTGGAGTCTGGTCATATTGTCACGAGCCGGAGACGCATGCAGGGCGCGAAAGAACTTATGAGACTGGCAGGCACTATCTTGCAATGTGTCAGTCAAGGTATGCAGCTTGGCCTGCTGATAAGATTTTAACTGAAATACTTGAAGAAGATGGGCCAAACACCTCTCCAATGACAGCAGAAAATCATCATCTGGGGAATCCAGGAGCAAGGAGCGGACCAAAGCCAGTAGCTCCTCTGCTGCAGATCGACGACGGCGACAAAGCGATGCATGGTGGATCCCATACTGCCGAGCAAGACGCCGTACATTAGAGAGCAACCGTGCAAATGAAGGCAAGCCCTCAGAGGTGAAGTCCAATAAGAACCTGTCGATCAATTGCTGCATATAGCCCTGAAATATGGGATGCTTCAAACAAGAGGAGTTGAAACGTAATGGGAGCCTATCCAGCAACTGCATAAAAGGTGCAATAGATTGTGCCCGCATCTCCAGCTGAAGGGGGAAATGATCCGACAACGCATACTGCTGCAAGACCTTCATTTCCAGCATCTCGGGAAGAAAATCGTCCCCCTGCATGATATACATTCTGTCCAGCCGCGACCAAGTAGTTGCATATTGTGCAGAATGAAAAGTAAACCCCGCAAAGGAAGGGTGAAGCCAGGACCAAAGATCCTACTTAAGAACATGCAAAGCAAAGGAATTCCACACCCGGCTTTCCGGCGCATCCATGACCGAATGCGCTGAAGTGGACTGAGAAGAGTGAATACACATATTGAAATCTCCCATCAAAAGCCCCCTTCGGCCACGTGACATGGAGGCCTGCAAAGTGGACCAAAGATCCCGTCGGGATGCGGGATCATTCGGCGCATAGAGGCCCAGTAACCATAAAATCTCGCCTTCAAATAAGACTTCGATAACCAGAAAGCGGCCCTGCACATCATTTTTAATAAGGACAGGCTGATATTTCTCATGGACAATCATCAGCACGCCCGAATAGTGCGTAGCATGGGTGCCTGCATAAAACAGACGGAATCCATGACAGTCCACAACTTTCCCTGCTTCACCGTGACTTTTGTGCTCAACTGCACACAATACATCCCACCGATTTTCATGCAAGACGGTCCACATGGCATGTTGCTTATGGCGAGAGCAAATGCCTCGCACATTCCATGTGGCTAGCTTCATATCTCTTCAAAAAAGAAAGTCAGGAACGAGGCACCTGTTGCCTCGATTTCACCTTTTCCGCGAGAGCATCCAGGACGCCCTCATCCAGAAAATCAGCCAATACTGCAAAGGAATTCTGGCGACCTGCTTTAGAGGTAGAGGGTAAATCCACTGCCTTGGGAGTGGGGCGGGGATAACGCCGATCCCAGGGAGTAATGACATTACCTTTGGTATCAAAAGCCAGCTTAGCAGGAGGGCCTTTGGGACCATCAGTATAGACTTTCCTTGGAGCCTGATTACGGGGGGCCGACGGGGCCGTAGTGCGCGGAGCCTGCTGTGAAGTGACCATTTCTTTTCTGCGCGTATACGTGCGCACGAAGTCGTGGGAAACAGGAGGCCCAGGATCTGCCAGGCCGGCATCCAACTTTTTACCTTTTTTGGGACGTGCCTCAATCCAGTCCATGCGACGGGAATCCAAACCCAGGACCTGTTGTTTGCCTTTATCCGTGACTTCCTGGGGCGGAGCATCAAGCACCATGTCGTCCTTGGGCAGCATAACCTGTGCATCCTCCACAGACGGTTGCCTTTCAGGCCATTCAGTCATGAAATGTCCCAATTTCCCACATGAAAAGCAGTGCCCCGCAAAGTTGCCCCATTTCAAGCGAAAATGCAGAGGGTGCATGCCTGAACAACTGAGGCGAAGCCAGGCGGGCCTTTTCCTGGCCGTGTCCCATAACATGCATAAACGATTCCGGTTCATTGCCCTAAGGCTTGGGGGGACCAGCACCGTGCCCACAACCGCCATGGCGTCCTTCAACATTGGCCAATAGACCGCCGGACAATTTTCCACCTCCACCCACACCGGGCATTCTCGTTGAAGCAGACGCTGGAAGTCAGCCATGGGACGCCATGGTACAACATGAACCAGGCGGCGATCAAAGAATAGTGGCAACTTGGACAGGAGCTCAGCTCGATGCAGTTCTGATTTCAACAGCACCTCATAAAAGCCGCGGGGTCCAAGGAAGATCTCCTCAACACATTCCCCCTGCAATAAATGGTGCATCCACTGGCGAATATGTGACAGCACCGGGATCCTGCCAGTGAAGAAAAGGATAACTGCACGATCATAAAAAACCGAGAAAGATCTCAAGACTGATTTAGGGTCCACTGTAGCTTCCAGCACATCATCCGTTCCCGCTTCAGAAAAAGATTCAGTATTATGCTGGACATAATCGCCAAGCAGGGTATTGGCAAAGTCTAGCAAATGCTCCCAGTCGATTTCCTGCGAATCCACAGGATCAGAGGCCACTTGCGCATAGGAACGTTCCTGAGGACCCATTGGCTCATCAGAAGTGTGCTTGGAGCGTTTGCCAGCAGGCGGCAGTTCAGAGCCTGGCAGATCAGAACCCGGAGGCAGCTCCTCCGTGCATGGCACCATATCCTCTGTCTCCTCTGCATCGGAATCAGGGCCAAGGGCTGCCACCGTCTGGTCGAGAAAATCCATATCCAGGCCAGCCATACTGCTGTCGTCTCGTTCGCGCTCTCTCTCTCGCTCTTGCTCTCTTTCTTTCCTGTATAGCGGCGCTGTCCAAGGACAGATTCCACAAACACAGCCAATGAAACCGGAGCTTTACCTGTCAGCCTGAGTCGAGGCCTGTCCCAAGAACACGTGGGGCAGGGCGCAACCCTAACCGTGCAAGGGCCTGAGGGTGGAACACGGATCTGGCAGTCGACGGCAGCGCGGGATAATCGGGGGCACAGGGCAGGGGCCTCGCCAGCAGAAACCCTAAACACAGAGGGCAAACGAGCAAAGGGCTGGTACTGAGCCCGCCACTCAGGCAGACGACAGCAGGGCAGGGGCCGCTGACGTTGGGCTGGCCAGCAGCGGGGCGGGGGGCTCAGTTGCGCCCGACGGAGCAAGGGAGCTACGGAACAGGGCGGCAAGGGCAGCCGCGGGCGACGGAACAACAGGGGCTGGCGACGGGCGGCGGTCGACGGAACTGCAGCCGCGGGCGACAGGCGACAGGACTGCAGCCGCGGGCGACAGGCGACGGAACTGCAGGGGCAGGCGACGGACGACGGCGAAACAGCGGCTGCAGGCGATGACGTGGACGGGCTATGGCGGCGCGACACGCACAGGCGACGCGATCTCCATGGCGCGCTCTCTCTCTTTTTTTTCGTAAAAGGTAATTATATTAATTACGAAAAAAATACAAGATTACTGGATTACAAGATACATGATGACACAAAGCCATCATGTGAAGAGGTTTTCTCTTTCTCTCTCTCTCTCTTTTTTCTGATTACAAGATACACGAGGGCCCTAGGCCAACGTGTGGGGAAGCCCCGTAGTAATGCACTGAAAAAGTTACACCAATCATGGCAACGACCCAGAGGCAATTGCCATATGCCACGGATGCAAATCCTCTCGAGGGAGCAAGTCGGAGTGTCGGATGATATCCAGCTGCCAATGCAAGAGCCCTTTAAGCCTGGCAATATGTCGGGGTACATTAGAGGCCGAATCAAAGAGAAAAGCATTGCGCGTGGTCCAAATGTGCCAGCATCCCCAATATCTGAAAAAGTGAAATAAGATCTTCTCATGCAACTGTGGCGGTGCGGAATACTTTGGGCGCACAAAAACCCAATCGAAAGGAGTTAGCGAGGATCCCACCACCGCGCGCCAAATGTGCGACAAGAGTGACCAGATATTCTTGGCGAGCGGGCAAGAGAGAAAACGATGGCGCTCTCTCTCTCTCTCTCTCTCTCTCTCTCTCTCTCTCTCTCTCTCTCTCTCTCTCTCGCATTGAACACCCCAGGAGCAGTTCCACACCGCACTAGGAATACCTCTAGATTGTATCTAGTCCAGATATCATTTTGTACCTACTCAATTTAGTTCAACATAGCATAAATGTTAGCTTCACTGGGACTTTTGAAATCTCCCAGACATTTGTATGCAACATTTTGGTCTCATAGGCCAACTTGGCCTATTGTAGACGTTAACCCATAACTCTCTCTCTCTCTCGTAAAAGGTAATTGTATTAATTACGGAAAAAAGGTACAAGTTTACTTGATTACAAGATACACGATGACACTCAGCCATCATGTGTAAAGGCCCAATACTAAACTACAAAAGAGTAACAAAAGTCATGGCAAAGACGCAGAGGAAATTGCCATATGCCAGGGAAGTAAGTCCTCCCGAGAGAGTAAGCCAGAGTGCCGAATGAGATCTATCTGCCAATGCAAGAGACCTTTAAGCCTCACAATATGTGCCAGGACATTAGAGGCCGAATCAAAAGAAAGGCATTCCGAGTGGTCCAATTGTGCCAGCATCCCCAGTATCTAAGAAAGTGAAACAAGATCTTCATGTGCAACTGTGCCGGTGTGGGGTATTTTGGTCGTACAAAAACCCAATCAAAAGGGCTTAGCGAGAAGCCAACCACTGCTCGCCAAACCGCTAACAAGAGCGACCAGATATTCTTAGCGAGAGGGCACGAAATAAATTGATGATGGGCCGATTCCACAGTAGTGGTGCAAAAGAAACAATGGCCATTAGAGATTCGACGCTTGGAAAGGGCTGAAGCAAGCAGAAGACCACCAATCATCACCCTCCAAAGAAAGACCTTGCATTTGAAAGGTGTCTTGTTAAACCGGCCCTCCATCACAGTTGTCTTTCACCATGACTGAGATTTCCGCAATCCCCATACAGTATTAGCTTTAGTAACCAGCCATTGATGGTCTTTAATCAGAAGATGATACACGTGGTTAGCTGAGGCCTTTTCCAAATTCAACCCACCCGCGAGGTCCCAGTCCTGCCAAGGACAATCCAAAGCAAGGGCAGGAAAGGGTTGCCTACTCTAGAGCATTGACAAAAGCTGTTCCCATAAATCACGGTATCCAGGAGGGATTCTGAAAAGCCTCCTGGCTGTACGAAAGGATATCAAGACGTTACGACTGGCAAGGGTAGCATCTGCAACTAAAGTCAAGCCCAAACGTGCCATGAGGTTAAATTTTGGTCTAAGCTCATGTTTGCCTTCCCAAGAAAGTAATCGTGAGGCTGCCAACAATTCCAGTTGAAAAGAGTTAGCATGTAAGCGGTCCTCCGCTGGATGCCAACGCGCCTTCTGGAAAACCAATTTCCAGGAGCAAACCAAATGCACAAGCAAGGATGAGGAAGGACTAGAAAACCGAGAGTCTGCATTAAGAACATGCCACCAGGAGCTCTGAATTTCTGTATAACCATGCAGAAGCTCGTGATTCTCAAGAAAATAACGGGCTATAACGACCCACGGGTGATGATCCACGCACATGGCACGAAAAAGCAAACAACGAAGTGCCAGCATATGAGTTTTGGCATCCAAAATAGCCCCACCACCCATGCATTTGGGGATACATGTATGCGACCAAGAAATCCATGAAATGTCTGCCTGCAAGGAATCCTTCTTCAATAACATGAAACGAATGTGCTGAGTGAGAGCAGTCAAAGTAGTAGTAGTCCAAGGCAGCAATGGCAAGAAATATGTGAGCATTGGCAACATAATTGTCTGAGCCACTTTAAGATGAACATGGAAGGGCCAAGCCTGCAACTAACAATACAGAAACTTCGCTGCCAGTTTCTGTGAAATCCACTCGAGAAGTTGCTTTGGCCGAACATCAACACCCAAAGGGTACCCAAGATGCCTGACAATGGAACCACGGGAAACAACCTGTCCCTGCCAGCTCAATGACTGTAAATCGGACTCCGTGCAACTGCGAATGGCTGATTTGAAAGCATTGATATGAAGACCAGAAGCATAACCAAAGAGCGTCCAAACATCTAATGCGTTGTGAACATTGTCCTTGTTCGTACGCAAAATCATAAAGTTGTCATCAACCAAAGATTGAGTAATGAAGTGCTATCCAAAAGGAAGGGACAATCCAGCCAACTGAGTAGAAGCTGCCATAGAAGATAACATCGAAAGAACCGGATGAATCGCAAGCGCAAAGAAGAGAGGACTCAAAGGGCAACCTTGTCTCACAGAGCGTGCAAGGACAAATGGCTCGATAACACCACCATTTAGCATAACTCGCGAAGAAGCCGTAGTATTAATGATGTAGATCAAGCGGGACATCCGAGTACCAAAGCCCATAGTAGACATAAGTTCTGCAATGAAAGACCAGTCTAAATAATCAAAAGCCTTTTCCAGATCCAATTGCATCAATACCACTTGTTGATTAGAGTGCCTTGCATAGTCAATAGCCATTTGCACATTTAAGATATTGTGCAGAATCTTTCGGCCCTTAATGAAACCATATTAAAGAGGATCCACAATGGCCGGAAGATGCTTGTGGAGCCGATTCGCCATCACTTTGGAAAAGATTTATACATCGAACCCATCAAAGAAATTGGTCTCCAATGTTTCAACATTGACGGCGAAGGGACTTTTGGAAGCACTTTGATAAGACCTTCTATCCATGAGAAAGGCATGAACCCCGTTTCCCAAACCTGCTGAAACATAGCCGTTAATGGTTTCACCAGTTGGGTAGCAGAAATCTCAAAGAATTCATTGGTGAGACCATCCCAACCGGGACTTTTATCCTTGGGTAGGTGTAAAAGAACATCCATAACCTCCACCTCACAAATATCTATCTCCAAAGTAGTTTGCATATCAAGTGGAACCTGATTGCGGACCAAATCATAGAAAACAGAACGTGCATGAGTAACCTGGTCAAAAGATGAAGGAGAAGAACCAAGAAGGTCTATAAAATAATTCCTACACATATTCACATTAGTCTGGGGATCAATGACTATTCGACCTTCTGGATCCTGGAGTCTAGTCATATTTTCTCGAGCAGGAGATGCATGTAGAGCTCGAAAGAACTTATGAGTCTAACAAGCATTGTCTTGTAAATTCTTAGTCAAATTTTGCAATTTGGCCTGCTGATAAGATTTCAACTGAAACTCTTTAATAAGATCAGCCAAACGCATCGCCAATGACAGCAGGAATACATCATCTGGAGTGTCCCCCAGCAGAGAACGAACCAAAGCCAATAAGTCCTCCCCTGCATGCCGACACCGCCGACAAAGAGAGGCATGATGGACCCCATACTGCCAAGCAACCTACTGCACATTAGAGAGCAATCGTTCAAAAGAAGCATTGCCCTCAGCGGCGAAGTCCAATAAAAATCTATCAATCAATTGCTGCATATAGCCCTTAAAGATTGAATGCTTCAAATAAGAGGAGTTGAAGCGCAAAGAGAGACTATCCAGGAATTGCTTAAAAGGTGCAATGGGTTGTGCAAGTATCTCAAGCTGCAGAGAGAAATGGTCCGACAAGGCATATTGCTGCAACACTTTCATTTTCAGCATCTCAGGAAGAAAATCATCATCCTACATGATATACATCCGGTCCAACCGGACCATGTAGTTGCATACTGCGCAGAATGGAAAGTAAACCCTGTAGAAGAAGGGTGTAGCCAAGACCAAAGATCTTGCTTAAGTACAGCAAGAGAAAACGCATTCCACACAGGACTTTCTAGAGCATCCATCACCGAATGTTCCGACGTGGACTGTGAAGAATCAACACACATATTAAAATCCCCCATCAAAAGACCCCGTCTGCCAAGTGACAAGGAGGTCTGCAAAGTATTCCAAAGATCCCGGCGGGATAACGGGTCATTCGGAGCATAGAGGCCCAACAACCATAAGATCTCTCCTTCAAATAAAACTTCAATCACCAGAAAACGGCCATGTACATAATTTTTAATAAGAATAGGCTGATATTTCTCATGTACAATCATAAGCACACCAGAATAATGCATGGCATGTGTCCCTGCATAAAACAAGCGGAACCCATGGCAATCCACAACTTTTTCTACTTCATCATGACTCTTGTGCTCAACAGCACACAAGACATCCCACTGATTCTCATGCAATACAGTCCACATGGCATGTTGCTTATGGCGAGAACAAATGCCTCGCACATTCCACGTGGCTATCTTCATGTGTATTCAAAAGAAAATCAGGAACGAGGCACAGCTTGCCTCGATTTAACCTTTTCCAGAATATCAAGGACTCCCTCATCCAAAAAATCAGCTAACACAACAAAAGAGTTCTGACGGCCAGCTTTAGAGGTAGACGGAATATCCACTGTCTTGGGGATGGAGCGGAGATAACGACGATCCCATGGGGTAATCACATTACCTCTAGTATCAAAAGCCAACTTAGCATGTGGGCCCTTTGGACCGTCCGAATATACTTTCCTAGTAGACTGATTACGAGGTGCAGAAGAAACCATAGGATGAGCAGGATGCTCTGAAGACAACATCTCTTTCCGGCGCATATAAGTGCACATGGAATCTTGTGAAGCATTAGGTCCACTATCCGCCAGGCCAGCATCAAACCTTTTACCCTTTTTTGCACGTACATCCACCCAGTCATTGCCACAGAAATCCAAACCCGAAACAGGTTGTTTACCTTTATCCAAAACTTTAGGTGGCTGGGTGGCATCCTGCGACAGAGCATCACACACCATATCTTCCATGGGCAGCGCAACATGCTCAGCATCTGAAGTCTATTGCTTCTCTAGGCATTCAGCCATAAAATGCCCCAATTTTCCACACAAAAAGCAATGTCCTGCAAAGTTGCCCCATTTCAAACGAAAGTGCAAAGGATGCATACCAGAGCAATTAAGACGTAACCAAGCAAGCCTTTTCCTAGCAGTGTCCCATTACATACACAAACGGTTACGATTCATGGCCCTTAGGCTCGAGGGGACCAGAACAGTGCCCACAACGGCCATGGCATCCTTTAACAGTGGCCAATAGACAGCCGGACAATTTTCCAATTCAACCCACACGGGGCATTCACGTTGAAGCAGGTGCTGAAAATCTGCCATTGGGCGCCATGGCACAACATGGATCAAACGGCGATCAAAGAACAATGGCAGTTTAGACAGGAGATCAGCACGGTGCTTCTCAAATTTCAATAGCACCTCATAGAAGCCTCGGGGCCCAACAAAAATCCCTTCAACACACTCCCCTTGTAGTAGATTGTGCAGCCACTGGCGAATATGGGAAAGCACTGGGATCCTGCCAGTAAAGAAGAGTATAACAGCACGGTCATAAAACACGAAAATGAGCGCAAGACATTTTTCGGGTCCACCGTGGCTTCGAGCACATCTTCAGTTTAGAGTCAGAAAAAGCTTCATGATTATGTTGGACATAATCGCCAAGCAGAGTGTTGGCAAATTCCAGCAAATGCTCCCAGTCAACATCCTAAGAATCCACAGAATCAGAGGCAACCTGAGCATAAGAACGTTCCTGATGATCCATTGTCGCTTCCGAAGTATGCTTGGTGCGTTTGCCCGCAGGCTGGAAATCAGGACTAGGGGGCATCTCCTCTGTGCAAGGAACCATATCCTCTGGTTCCTATGTATCAGAATCCGGACCAAGGGCTGCCACCGTTTGGTCGATAAAAGCCATATCCAGACCAGCCATGTTGTATCACCACTTGTGCAGGTCAGATGCAGAGCCAAGAGCACACGGGAGGTAGAAACGAACGCAGTCCAGTCACACAGGAGGTCACCGCAGGCTAGACGAAACCGGGAAGGCAGGGTGTGGCTGTTGAGGGAGGCCATTCGTCTACAGGGCAGACAGGCATCACCAAGCAGGGGCAGACTACTGGCTGTCTGAGTGGCGTTGGTCCTCTGTCTATCTCTGCACTTTAGTACAGAAGCACAGGAGCAGCGGGGCAGGTCTGTTCTTCAGCGAGTAACAGGTCTGGTTGTCAGACAGGGCAGCGGGCTGCCACAGGAGGCGCCCGCAAGCAGAGTGACAGGGCCTGAGCAGGAAACCGCTGCGGGACAGGCCTGTTCTTCAGCGGGCAACAGCTCCGGTTGTCAGACCGGGCAGCGGGCTGCCACAGGAGGCGCTGCCTGAGCACGAAACCGCAGTGGGACAGGTCTGCTCTTCAGCAGGCAACAGGTTTGCTTGTCGGACAGGGCAGTGGGCTGCTACAGGAAACCCACAGGCAGGGCGACAGGGCATGAGCAAGAAGCGGCGGGGCAGGAGGCCTAGGGCTGGGCAGCAGCCATCGTTTCTCTCTCTCTCTCTCTCTCTCTCTCTCTCACATAGGAGAGTAAAGTAAATAGAAATCAATTATTTACTCCACTATCAATGCAGCAATAATGATTCTCTACACCAATCAAAACCTAACACAATGAGAAAGGTTTAGGAATTGATCACCCTCCTCCCATTCTTCCATTTTCTTGATGATATGGTGTTTCCATGTGTTGAGCTAAAACACGCTTTACGGCTGATTAGCATTTTTAAATAGCCCCAAAACACGCCTAATTAATGAAAAACAAAAATTTGGTGCACAGTTTGAGAGACTTTCAATGGTCCCCCAAAACCCTAATTTTTTGGGACAACCTTCAACATCTATAAATAGATGGACTGCTGACCATTCAACCTCATCCTTTTGTGCAGGTTTCTCACTCTACTATACAGATTTCAACAATCAGCTTCCTACCATTTGCTATCAAGCCATCACCGACTACAGCCCATCAATATCCAACCCTAGGCGGCCTTTTTTAAGTCATCGCCTTGCTATTTGGAGGTCTCCATCTGCAGTGTCATTATAGCACACAATAAACCTGTGTTTCCAACATCTAGCGCTAGGCAACAGGCCGCTATCATCTCTTCCACTAGGCAATTGCTATAGTACCTACGTTTCCAGCATCTAGTGCCAGGCGACAAGCTACTGCCATCTCTCCCACTAGGCGATTGCTGTAGTACTTGCATTTTTGCTATCCAACCAGCCATCTATATCAACGAACCTCTCCTTTTGTCGCCTCAATTCCCTGGCACTCTCGTGATCATCCTTCAGGTTCCCACACTCTAACATTCCGACTAGTGATCACAGCACTTGGGATCCATCTTCACATTGGACGTCACTCTCCGACACTACATTGCTCTACTACCCTTGAGCATTTCTATACACTGTTACATTCATTTACAGCATTCATTCACTTTAAAGTTTCTTATCTCTATGTTTGAGTTTTGAGTTTTTGTGTTTTGTGTTTTGCGTTTAGTGTTTGAGTTTTTCTTGTCTTTGTCTGAGTCTTTGTGTTTCAATCTTGGTCGTACATGTTGTGTTTCCTCAGTGCAAACCCTAGCATATCTTCACATGGTATTAGAGCCAATGCTCTTCTAAAGAGTATCCTATGGTGATTATGGTCTCGAGGAGGAGGTACACACACCTTGACCTTTACCATCTTCTTATTCTCATTTTGGTCATCTTATAGATGAAGACTTTGAGGAGTACTTGTGCATCATATATAGTTCCTTCATGTGGCTCAAGCCAAGTGTTTATCTCTATATGCATAGCTTTTGATTTCGTGAAGGATCAGTGTAGTAGATTTCTTTACACTCCAACTAGTGCTACTACTTTGTCTAGATTGATTAGTGAGACTGGCCATCTCTTTGACCTTGGAGGAACCAGAACATTCGACCCATCTCGCCATCCATCTCATTTATCTCAACTAAGCCTTATATCAAGTTCCTATACTCTTTTGAGTCGTATGAGCCAAAACCCTCTCTTGTTTCTCCTTTTGGTGTGCAAGAGCCGGATGGTTTTCAATATGTTAACTTTAATAGAGGAGGCTCTCGTAGTAGATACCCTTCATCAAGTATGTCTCTATCATCTGTTTCATTTGAGAAAGTAAACCACACTTCTCAACTCCCTCCCATCCCACCACTATCTTCTCAACATTCTGATCTACTCGCATCTTCATTCCAAAATCTTAGATTATATTCCACTTCTGCTCAAAGCATACTAGGGGTTGAATCTTCCATCTCCGCTCCTAACACCTTCTCATTCTCCCTCCCCACCATCTACCTACCCTCCATTCATTCCACCTCTTGGTGCATCGTTAGGGGAAATGCCACCCTTTAACATTGTACCTTCCACCTACCCCTACTTTACCACATCCTTCCACTCTAGAGGATTGTGATGGGCATTCCCCTCACTACCCTCGAGCACACACAAACCCCCCACATGACCTTTCAGACGCAAGGATATCCGTCCTCTCCTTACGGGCTGTCATCACACATCCCTTGGGTCGCTCCTATGCAGGGATTTCCATCCACTACTCCTCGTGTCCCTATCCCTCCACCTTGGCTCCACAAGCGGTTACCAAGCCCATACCCAATCCACACTTGCCCACATTTGGATCTGCTATGCACACTTCTTGTATGCATGGTGGACACTCTGGGCTTTGAGATGCATATCGTTCCTTCATGGTTCCATCTACTTAGAGTTTTACTCTTCTAATAGTGTGGTGGCTTCCCCTCTTGCGGCAGATCATACAGTATCTCTCTCGATGCTATCATAGCAGTGACTTCTATACTTACTCTTCCACTAGAAATACTTCATCATTTTCATCCATATGGTTCTCTACACCACATGAAGACCAACATCCTCATACTCCTTTTCCTTCCTCGATATCAACATCCAAGTTGAGCGGGGGTTCTAACTTCTTACCCTTCTTGGTATTCTACAAGTTTTGGCACTTGTCTTCGACATCAGCCTTCCCCCCCCTATTGTACCTTCACCTACGCATTGCATGATTTCATCATCTTTATACTAGGGCGCTTGGGCAAGTGAACAATTTTCCCAGCGTGTACACTAAGTAAGTGGCACATGCTACATGAGCATTCTTCAACATGTAGCATACTATGCATCCCATTGTGCAACGCACCAGTGGACGGATCTTAAGCTATTTTCACCGGCAAATTACACCACCATTCTTCTTCACATGATACTTCATCACATTTCCCTCATCATTGATATCTTCGAGTGGTTAGGTAAGCTTGTACTGCTTTGTAATGTGTTGGGTGTACCATCCCTACTCTCATCTTTTAGATCATTGTTACTTAATCGGCTACCATCCCTAAAATTTACTTTTCACCACCCAAAAAAAAAAAAAATCAATGTAGTTCCATCCGCCTTTATAGGGGGTAGGCCACTAGGTAGTCAAGACAAGCACCCTTTATCCGATGCCTTGTCCTCTCTAGGGTGACTTCTTGGACTTCCTTGGTAAAACAACCATCATCTCTGTAGTCTTGGTAGGCCATTGGATAGCTGATGTGCACCCTTTGTCCCATGCCCTCGTTGCTTTAGGTGGGATGCCTTGGGGTAAACATTGCAAGCCTTCCCTTTTAAGCTTAGTTTTGGGCCTAAGAGGGGGTGTTGAGCTAAAACACGCTTTACAATTGATTAGCATTTTTAAACAGTCCCAAAACACGCTTAATTAATTAAAAACACAAATTTGGTACGCAGTTCGAAAGAGTGTCTGTGATCCCCCCAAAGCCGTAATTTTTTGGGACACCGTTCAATATCTATAAATAGACGAGCTGCCCACCATTCAACCTCATTCTTTTGTGCAAGTTTCCCACTCTATCGTGTAGATTTCAGCCATCAGCCACCTACCATCTGCTATCAATCCATCACCGACTACAGCCCCCAACTGCAGCCCATCACTATCCAGCCCTAGACGGCTTGTTTTCAACCATCACCTTGCTATTTGGGGGTCTCCATCTACTGCGGCATTATAGCACCTAATCAACCTACGTTTTCAACATCTAATGCCAAGCGATATGCTGCTGCCATCTCTCCCACTGGGCAATTGCTGCAGTACTTGCATTTTTTATGTCCAGCAAGCCATCTACATCAGCAAACACCTCTCCTATTGCCACCTCAATTCTCTAGAACTGGTGATTATCATTTGGAGTTTCTCACACTCCGACTGGTGATCACAGCACCTGGGATCCATCTCCAGTGGACATCACTCTCCGACACTGCATTGCTCTGCCCCTAGGCATCCTGTACACTCTTACATTCATTTACAGCATTCATTCACTTCGAGTTTCTTCTCTGTGTGTTTGTCTCTATATTTGAAATTTGAGTTTTTGGGTTTTGTGTTTTGCGTTTAGGGTTTGACTTTTGCTTGTCTTTGTCTGAGTCTTTGTGTTTCAATCTTGGTTGTATATGCTGTGTTTCCTCAGTGCAAACCCTAGCATATCTTCACACCATGTTCCCTTGAAATTCCCGATTCCCATTTCCGTTTCGAAGTTTCCCTCAACTATGCATGGCAATGCAGTAAACTAGAGAATGCAGAAGACGGTCCTCCAAGGCTGTAGCTGATGTTCTGGAGGCTGGCAAGGCCATGAGGAGACCTGGTACTGCTGTCTGGAGTGGGCAGCAGGTTCTTGGGGCTGTCATAGCAGCAGCAGAAGGTGCTGGACTGTAAAACACAGGCAGCAAGAGATTCTAGAGCAAGTACTAAGTGGATGATGTTATATAGCTGGAGAGAAACCAGGCAATGCAGCTGACAGGGGGAGATGGCAGATGGGACCTGAAATGCAAGGTGTGGTGACAAGGCGGCAGCTCTGAGAGAAATAAGAGATGATGGCTGGAAGTGGAGAGCTTGGGCAAAGGGATTGAAAGGAGTGTATTGGCTTAATGTGCCCTTTTTCATGCCAGAAAATTTTGTGTCTCATCTTTTCTAAATAAAATTTGATTCATGTTTTGGGGCTGTATGAGAGCAGAGAAAATTAGCCATCAGTAGAGCGTAACCATCTGCAATAGGATTGTTCCACATGTGGGTATCACTGAAAGACTTGAACACATTGCATCAACCATTACTCCTTAAGCCTAGGAGATTGGCAAAGAACTTGGATGATGCTATATTCAGGCTTTGATGGAGAGATGTTTCCCATTTCAAAGGGTAGTTGCATGATCTCCTTCAAAATCAGTCTTGGGATATGAGGACCATCCTTGTGGCATAGTTACTCGAGAACTCCCAATGGATAATGCCACTCCAGACCTCTCATTGGCCAGCTGGTACTTCACATTTTTAAGACTAGAGGCAGACAGGCGATCTAGCAGTAAAGGACTCCTCCAACAGGGCGTATTGGGTCCTCTTGACTTGACATTATTCATTCACTGAGATTAATGAAGAAAGCTGGGAGGCCACGTCACATCAGTAGCCAAGATATTTTACTCTGAAAGATGTCTTACACCCCAAGCTACCAAAGAGCTATCCTAACACTGGGTCGAACCAATTTCTTTGGAAGACACTTTGTAAGTGAGCTGCTGGGTTTCTTCTCAGAGTGAGTGGCTGAAGTCATCCGTGATTGCAAATTATTGAGGTCTCCACTCAGAATAAATCACCAAATTTAGAACTGAAACACAGCTGACAAGAGTGGGAGCATAAACTGAACCGATTAAACAATTAGTAATCTCCTGCATAATGTGCAGCCAACCTTGTGGATAAATTTCGTGTCTGCACACTCGTGTACAGAGAAATTAACAAGGACCAATAGAGACTGAAGCGCAAACTGTAGGCTGAATCTGAAAGGAAGATGAACATTTTACACTTTTATATGTGAGTGACAGGTATGTTCCACATTAAGGACAGATGTCCAACATAGGGTTTAAAAAAACCAGGCAAGTATTTATAGATCACTGTTCACAAACAATCACGATTAAGTATCAAGCAAATTGTAAAAACTGAGAAAGGGTCTCAATCTTCAGAAAGGAGGTTTTACAGTCGCACATGGGTTATGTCTGGGAAATTCCCATTCAGAGCCTCGAGAACAACCTACAAATTCAAACATTAAAATTGCTAAGGGTTTTGGTTGATTCTCAACAAGGTTTTCATTTCTTGGCAAATCCGTAGGCCAACTTCTCATAAATTAACCTAAAACCTGGATATGAACTGCTCTTTGACAACCTTATGAATCAAGGTTCCGGCACACCAGGTTGACAGGTTGACAAGCTTTTTGTGGCCTTAGATAAGGTTTGCAAAATTTCATGTCATAGATTTTAGATGCTTATGCAAAGATTACACAGTGTGCATGTTTGCTGCATGTGAGCACTTTAAATTACATCTAATAACATAGGTACTCATATGATCAAGAATGTGAACTAGCTGGAAACCAAAGCCTTAGGAAAAGATGGTTTACTTACCGTCCAAGATCTTTCTTCTTTTTGAAGGATGTCCGCAGCATTATTGCTAGCCTATTCTGTACAAAATCCTGGACCTGAGAATGAATCGATTCCCAGATGCTATCTGCTACAGATGTATCAACTTTTTCCATCATACTTCCAATACCCTTTATGTAGCTAGTGAGCTCTACCATCGCTTTTCGCTCCTCCTGAGTATAATTACAGCGGACAACCTATATGCACAACAAATGATAAGAAAAACCGCACAGCACGTAGGAGAAGATTTGCAAACTGATAAAGCAGTTGAGCCTAAGAAAGAATGCTACATAAGTCTGGTAATACCTTCTCGTAATCTGACACTGGTGTTGATTGATCCATATCGATTGGAAACGCATCTTTGCAAGGACGTGAAAACTTCCAAGCACATTGCTCCCATACACGGCCTGTCCATCTATTTAGTAGCTGGAATCCTTCGACAATCATTTCATACATATTGTCCTTGATCTCCTTACTGACCATACTATCAACTACTGTTGCCATTTTCAACAGTTGAAGCTGCCAAAATCATTACGAAACCGGTCATCAAGAGATTATTAGTAGGTCACAAAGCACTAGAAATTTTTGGATGGACAAATTAACATACCCAGAAAATTAGAATACTTGCTTGAATGAAAGCTGAATTTTTCCTTATATGGGTCAAATGTTTGTATCTACTCAAAACTTTCAAAGATCTGAAGTTGAGATACTGTGACCGGCTCACTTAGATAGAGCACAAAAACTTCAAGAAAATACTAAACACATTCCAAAGTACATCTATATTCAAGTCCAAAAGTGTTGAGGATTCAAGATGACTAGATACCATTATCAAATGGTAATTTTCACATCAGCTGACAAGGAAACATGGTGTAATGACTATTGCTACTTAATTAGCTGCGGTCAACAAATTCAGTAGTTTCCAATCAAGGAAGTCCTTGCAACAAATTCTGTACCCAATGAAAAGATATTTCCCTGTAAAGCAACAACAGTTACAATGTGCAAACTCACTAAAGGTAAATCCTTCTCCCAATCTAATTTCCTGTCATTGCAACAATGGTTCATAAAGAGATCCACTACCTAAAAATTAGCCTTAAAACTTTCTCCGCCTGCCTGTGCATGGTAGGAAGAGGAGAACTTTAGCTTGATTCCTGCATTCTGTATAAGCTCTCCAATATAAGCTTTATTAACTAACCATTGATCCCTAGCTCCTACAATGCTTTCTAGTAGACCATAGAGTTTGCATTTGGGCTGTGGCAGATGCTTAGCAGCTCCAATATCTTTCTCACGAGAATGAAATGTGCTACTTTGCCAAAGACATGAATGATAGTTCGATTTGCATCATTATCTTTGCCTAGTGCTGAAAGCCATACGTATGCTTTTCAATGGCTTCTATGGAATAAGTAACCCTAAAACAAATAAAATGATGATAAAGTCATGGATCTCATCACCAAAAGGGATCTTACCATTTATTGTCAAGCTAGCATAGGACTTACAAAGATATGGTAGGGTGTGCAATGACAAAATGTACGAACATGCCTAAAACTCATTACCTCAGATAGTAACGCAATAAACGCAAATACCCTAAATGCAAAACACAAAAACAAAAAATACAAACAAAGGAAGAAAAAGAAATCTGAAGTGAATGAATCAATGTTGTAAATGATGGAAAGAGTGTTACAGAATGCTAAAGGCAGAGCAGTGAATGTAGTCGGAGTGTGATGTCCACCAGAGACAAATTTCAAGTGCATTAACTACTAGTTGGAGCTAAAAGAGTGCTAAATGTGGAAGGGAAGTAGGCTAGTCACCAAAGCGCAGCAGTCTAGAGGCTGAATCTGGAAAAAGCAGTAGTGTACCACCCACTCGAGGCTGGAAACCTTATCAACAAGGCCGTAAACAGCAGGTGACCTGATCAACAAGGCATGAAAGTGCATTGATGCAAGGTGGCCTGCACATCAGAAAAAACGCAAGCTGACCTGGAGAAGAACTGACATCAGCTGCTGGCCATGATGAGCTGACAGCAAACACAGCAGTTTGGCATCTACTAACAGCAGGGCCACAGCTAAGGAACAATTGTGGCTGCAGTCGATGACGGCCGGACAGCAGATAGGTGAGGACTAAAGGCTAGAAACAAGGTGCCAACATCAATGGAGTGTGTGGACTGATGTAACCTGCAAAACGCGCATGAGGCTGAATGGTGGGCAGCCTATCCATTTATAGATGCAGAGGACTCCTCCCAAATGAGGGTTTTGCTTATGGGACATTAAAACTCTCTAGGACTGCACACCAGCTAATGAAACTTTTGGTCATTTGCAAGCTTTGGGGCTGTTTTAAAGAGCTAATCAATTTGTAATGCATTTTTAGCTTAGCATCCCCTCTTAGGCCCAAAATTGCAACCAAAAAGGGACTGGAAGGAAAGCTCAAGCCCATGTTTATCCCAAGGTATCCCATCTAACGATATGCTAGGGTTTGCACTAAGGAAACACAGCATGTACAACCAAGACTGAAACACAAAGACTCACATAGAGACAAGCAAAACTCAAACCCTAAACACAAAACACAAAACTCAAAAACTCAAACACAGAGACAAACATAGAAAAAAGAAACTCTGAAGTGAATGAATGCTATAAATGAATATAAGAGTGTACAAAATGCCCAAGGGCAGAGCAATGTAGTGTCAGACAGTGACCATTAGTCAAAGATGAGAGAGTGCCGAGGCAAAGAACTATTAGGCGACAACAGGAGAGGTGTTTGCCGATATAAACAGCCTGCTAAACAGCAAAAACACAAGTATGCGACGGTCCTGGCGGGAGGGATGGCAACAGCCTGTCGCCTCTAGCACCAAATGCTAAAAATGGAGGCTGATCAGGTGCTATGATGAGGCAACAAATGGACACCTCCAAACAACACGGCGATGGCTGAAAACAAGTTGCCTAGGGCTGGATAGTGATGGACTGCAATCGGTGATGATTGGATCGCAGATGGTAGGTGGTTGAAGGCTGAAATCTGCACGATAGAGTGAGAAACCTACATAAAAGGATGAGGCTGAATGGTGGGCAGCCTATCTATTTATAGATGTTGAAGTGTGCCTCAAAAACTTAGGGTTTTGGGGGACCATTGAAACTCTCTCGAACTGCACACCAAATTTGTGTTCTTCATTAATTAAGCATGTTTCGGGGCTGTTTAAATATACTAACCAATTGTAAAGCGTGTTTTGGCTCAACGTCTCCTCTCAAGCCCAAAACTAAGCCTAAAACAAAAGGCCTACAATGTTTACCCCAAGGCATCCCACCCCAAAGCAACCAAGGCATCAGATAACGGATGTATGTTGACTACCCAACGGTCTACCAAGACTATAGAAGCAATGGTTAGTCCAAGTAGTCACCCTAGCAAGGGCATCCGAAAAAGGGTGCATGTCGGCTGCCCAATGGCTTACCAAGCCCTAGAAGGCAGATGGAACCACATTGAACTTTTCTTTTTCTTTTTTTTCTTTTAAGGAAAAGTTAATTTTAGGGGGTGGCAACCAATTAAGGAACAGTGACCTAGAAGAGAGGAGTAGAGATGGTACACCCAACACATCAAAAAACAATATAAGCTAACCCATCCACCTAAGGATTTCAATGATGATGGAAAAGTAATGAAGTATCATGAGAAGAAGAATGGTGGTATAATCCACTGGTGGAAACAACTTAGGATCCGTCCAGTGGTGCTTTGCACAATGGGATGCATGGTATGCTACATGTTGAAGAATGCGAATGTAACAGGTGCCCCTTGAACTGTGTCCCTCGAGGGAAAATTGTTCACTTGCCCAAGCGCCCTAGTACAAAAATGATGAAATTATGCAATGCATACGAGAAGGTACAACAAGGGGGGCTAATTTCGAAGACAAGTGCCGAAACCTATAGAATGCCAAGAAGGGTGGGAACCCCCTCTGAACCTAGATGTCGATGTCGAAGAAGAAAAAAGCACCTAATGATATCAATCTTTGTGTGGTGCCAAGAACCATGTGGATGAAGATGATGAAGCATCCCACTGGAAGAGCAAGGATAGAAAATACTGCCATAATAGCATCAGAAGAGTTACTATATCCACCACAGGAGGGAAAGCCTCCATGCTGGTAGAAGAGCAAAACTCCAAGTAGATGGAACCATGAAAGGAACAACGCGCATCTCCTTTCTCCATCTCAAGAAGGACTATTGTAAGTCTGTATGTTAGCCCTACAATGAAATACAAAACCTTGCAAAAGAGAGAAAAAAAATTGCAAACACAAAGGTGTGTATTGAGATGCTCCAAAAACAAAACTGAAAATAAAATAAAAGAAAGCAAAGCTAAGTGCAATGCAATGAGTATGTAAGTATGCAACAGAAGTCTACAAAGAAAAAGACCAAGTATGTGGCCACCATCGCGTACAGCAAGGCAAGAAAGTGGTCCAAGAATGTGTAGTGGATGCCCTAGGAATGGATGCATAAAGTGCAACAAGTGAGTCACTAGCAAACCAATCAGCCAATCCTTCAGGAGTAGTGAAGAATATAGGCTGCTAAGGCTATCCATGAGCCACATGTCCAATAGCCACTAGGGTAGATGCAACAGATGGTGCACCAACAAGTGGTGTAGCTGCACTGGACTGGCCAACCGGAGTGGAGGTAGTCACAACAGTCTGTTGTGGTTTTCTAGGAGGAAAACCTTGGGCCTTGGTATGACACTCCTCGTCCGCATGTTTTTTTTTCAATTTGAAGATATGGTTTATCTGTACCCGAGGGAAGAATGAGAAGGGATGGTTAGATCCAACACATCACAAAACAAGAAGGTATCCCAACCACTTGTGGGTGTCAATGATGAAGAAAAGGGTGAAGAAGTGTACAGAGGTGGTAGTAAGATTGTAGAAGAATCACTGATGGAAATACAGGGAGGTAGCCAGCTTCACCAATCAATCTAGATGTATTAGGAGCAAGGCTTTCAAGAGTTAGAGAATGGTAGCTACAACCATACCTAATGCACAAGTATTCATGGAATTCCTCATCTGTCATGAAACTTGTATCTAGCCAATAAGAAAAAGGTGAAGGTGAAGCACCGTCTTCCTCATGAAGTCCATAACACCTCTCGAGAAGCTTGATAAGACACACTAGGATCCTAAGAAGGAATCTAAGACATTGTGAATTGCTTATATGTCATTCATGTATCTCACACAAAACCAAGCTCTCCATGATAGCCACAAGATACTCTTTTTGTCTCTTTTTGTCACAAGGACGTGAAGTTTTGATGCTTTGCTTAGCATTTGATTAAATTGTTAATCAAGTATACAAATGTGAGTTACATACGTGATGTGCAAGCTAGTTATTTAGCAATGACGAGTCAAGGACCCCAAATGTTAGTGGGTGTCAAAGACAAAAGTTATAATAAGTTATATTAGTCTAAAGGTGACATTAGGAACAAGGCATTAATTAATTAAGTAATGCCAGTTTAGTGATCGATAAATGCTCCAGTTTGGTTAGATGAAAATTTTTTGTCATAGCCAATTTAATTCTTGACTAGTAAAATCATTTTTAACAAAATGAATTAATAATCAAATTAAGTTTCAAAATTCATACTCTAAAAATCAATTTAATTGGGTTGATAATTGCATTTAGAAGGCTACCACTTGGCAAAACTTGCTCATCCAAGTGAGAGAAAGGCTATTAGAGTCGATGGAGCCTCATTCCATCATCATGGACGTTGCGAGAGAAGGAGAGAGAGTTGTTGGTACAATTTTCCAGCCACTAGTGATCAACCTAGCCATTAGAGGCTGTCAAAGAGCTAACCCAAGCTGATTAAGAGAGCATTAGAGGCAGGTCACAACCCATGAAGGCTGTCTACAGGCAAGTGACAACAATTTAAGAGCCGAAAAGGGCAGGCGATTACATGTGGAGCTCCTATTAATGGTGGGCTCTAGTTAATCAACCATTGACAACAAGGCAACATTAAATTTCAGCCAATTTAAGCGACGAAACTTAATATTTCTCTCTCTCCATCTTCTTCTCCATTCTCTCAGCCAATTCATAGCTTCCCTCAAGAGATCTTAGCCCAATTCAATCCCAAGAGGGTGGAATTGAAGACTTTTTACCCCTAAACCCTAAATTAGGGTTTGCCAACATCCCTGGGAAGAGTGCTCAAAATTGAAGACCTAGTACTTGTAATTCAACAACTGAAATATGGGAATTTCCTAGAATTTCAAGAGGTCAACCAGCCAATAATTTTGGGCAAATTTGTCATCCAAGGAGCAAATTTAAGGTCAATCCCGAAGCAAACTCAGGGGCAAATTGATTTAAAGGCTTGCTAGTTGCCATGGACAACAAGATGTATTGAAGATTGAAGAAGACCAGTCGAAGCTGAAAGAGTGCTAAATATGGAAGGACAGCAGGCTGGTCACCAAAACACAGCAATTTGGAGGCTGAATCTCACAAACACAACAATATACCACCCACTAGAGGCTGGAAACTTGAAGTCTATAAACAACAGGTGCCAGCAGCCTGAAGGCGTGCTAATGCAGGGCAGCCTGCACATCAACAAAAACGCTGAGTGAATTGGAGAAGAACTGACGTCAATTGCTGGCAATGATGAGCTGGCAGCAAATGCAATAGTCTAGCACCTCCTCACAGCAGGGCAAGGTAGGCGCCAAGGACTAGAATAATCATGGCTGCAGTTGATGATGGTTGGATAGTAGATAGGTGAGGGCTGAAGGCTGGAAACAAGGCGCCAACAGCAATGGAGTGTGTGTGGACTGATGTAACTTGCAAAACAAGGAAGAGGTTAAATGGTGGGCAGCCTGTCTATTTATAGATGCAAAAGGATCCTCCCAAATTAGGGTTTTGCTTATGGAACACACAAACTCTCTAGGACTGCGCACTAGTTAATGAAACTTTTGGCAATTTGCATGTTTTGGGGTTGTTTTAAAGAGCTAATCAGTTAGTAATGCATTTTTAGCTCAATGGGACTAGCTAGAAAAGCAAAGATTAAGGGGCAAACCACTTTCCATAGACCATGGAGGGCCATAGATGGCAACAAGCTTCATGTTTCCATGATCATTTACCTCAGACAAGTGAGAGACTCCCAAACATAACTGGCGATGTCCTTCCTCAAGGATGGTCAATAAAAATACATTTCCACTGTTTGAGTTGTGCTACGTATTCCTCTATGTCCTGCAAAAGGTAGTGCATAGCATTCTTCTATAGCACGAAGATGCAATTGTTTCACTCCATAAAGAGGGCTTCCCTCATAAAAAAGTTTTTTGAAATCCCTCACATAATTTAGAAGCCCCAATCTGAACAAAATCTGAATCTTTAATCATATCCTTCATTTGTGTGAAGTCACTGTAAATTCCATGATAACAATCTGAGGTCTTCAAGGAAAAGGTTTCACTTACATTCTGTTCTCATTGAGTATGTGCAATAGTAAAATGAATTGTGCACAGAAAGTTAGTCTATCTTATTTTTGCAACTCAGAGATCCTCTTTTGTGTGGGTTTGCACCTCAACCTATGGTTATAGACTCGATTGAATATTTTGCTCCAAAAAGATGCTTCCATGGTCAAGGCAAGGACCTCAATGAGAAACTCTCTCACAAAACCCATAGTCATGTCTACATCATGAAGTTTCCAGCTCTCAAATCCCATCGGTCATCCTCCTTGGTCAAAACAGCCCCACCAAGGCTGCATCTCAATGAAACCTCCAATGGCTGATCAAGATCAAGGATGTGCAATATGAACCTTTTATTGGCTTCTTCTTTGAGTTGATTGAATGCTTTCTCCTCCTTTGTCTACCCAAAAGCCACCTTTTCTATGTTAAATCATGTGATCATCCAACTATTTTGGTTCAACAACTTTGCCATCCATGTACATTCCAAGTCACACAAAGTTTCCACGTTGTCTAGATGTGAGAATCTTCATGACTCGCAAGTCTAGTGATGGTCCATCTTCTTGCTCATCTAGCCACCTTCTATGGAGATGACAGAGCGGCCAGTGCTTGAGGTCACTCACTTGTACAGCTCCAACAGGATACAACTCGTGACTTAGCTTTTGGAGGTCCACTCTGCACATCAAGGTGGAACATCACCATTCATGCACCCTTCAACCAAAAGGGGGAATGAATATCACTCTCTAAACCAGCAGCCAGGTGTCACTGTGGGATCCAACATTCACCCTTCACCTTAGATAGGAAAAACAAATTGCTCAAAGAGACTTTTATTTGCAAGTACAACCCAGCCAACTTTAGAACTTGGGTACTCAACACTTAGAAACACTTGAGGCACCTCAATTTATCATCCAAGAAAGTAAGAGAGTGACCCATGGTGCCCCCTCTAGTCCTGTAGTGATGTGTCATAACATTGTAGGCCAATGGGATCTGTTTTGAGGCAGGTGTAAGATGCACAAAGAGAGAGTTTTAAGTATTGCCACAACGCACACCAACATTCCTATGGCAGCAAGTATGAGAGCAATCCGAATATCTCATCAGATTTTGAACCCTGAAGCATAGGCAGTTTTTGGCATTGAAACGTTTTAACGATGTAGAAGTTCTAGAATGTGTCCATGACATCTTCTTCTTTTTAAGAGAGAAAAATGATTATTAAATAAGTCCCCTCAGGACAAAGTATCCTAAGGCTAAGTACAACAATAACCACATAAGAGACTTCCAAAAGCCAAAAAACATACACGAAAGGGAAGTCTATTTCAAGGCGTGAGTGATTAACCAATTAGGAGATCTAGAGTGCCAAACTATGTGTGGCTGACAGTGAAAGAAAGTGCCAGAATCCAGGTCCTCGGAAAAGCCAATGACATCTTTATTTTGCTCTTACACTTTAAATAAAACTATTTTGAGTTGTCCAATAGAGGTGACTTTGAGCCTACGAAACATCGCATAAAAAACACAATAGGCAATGTTTGCAGCCACTTTGACTGACACATGCAATAAAAATGCAAGATCTTACGCTGCCCCTTAATTCATGCAAATATTCTGTCCACTTTGAACGACACCAGCCTAAGTTCTACCATCCTTTAAGAAGAGAACAAAGCAAGGGTACAATCCAATACCGTGTTTCATTGAAAAGACAAAGTAAAGCAAATCAAGCATGCCAACCTGGTTTGTAGCTGCTGCAAACCGCAAAACAAATTCATCATGCTCCAAACGGATAGCAGCAATATGATTCATAATGCAGTATTGTCTCTGATATTTGCTACTGGTTAAGAATTTAACTTGACTCTTAACTATCATCTTATCGAAGTACAAAATAGGAAGAAATTCAAGGAAATCATTCTTGTCAAAATTTACATACTTTTTGAACATGAGGAACTAAACATCGACAGAGAAAACCCTTATAAGATCAAGGACAATTCACAAAAACATCCCCCTCAAAACAAACCTCCCATGACATCTGCACACCCACCCATCCAAAGGAAATTATTAAACAAAGATAATCTGATGTATGGATATTCAGATGCTTCTTTTGCTGCTAGTTCGTGGGGTGATGGTAAAGAGACCAGACGGCTCTGTGCTGAGAACTTCTGGAAGTATGCTGAGAGTTCTTTCAGCATGCTTGCTGGGGCAAGATGAAGGTCGGGGAAGGCAGGTACTACAGGATCTCTCTGCATATATTAGATAAGAAGATCAGCATCCTCTGAATGCAGCATAAGGTTGAACAAGACCCTTCTATGCTCATCATTCCAATCACCTTGAAGATGTTGATCAGGCGTGCAACCTTCACTTTCTTGAAGATGGCATCCCCGTCTTTCTCTGATGACATTGCAAGCACTACCAAAACTGGTACCACCCGCTGCAATGCATGTCGCTCTGAGTAAAGTAAGACAGAATCTGATTCCAGAGAGTCCACACAGAACAGGATAAGAGTTTGAAGAGTGTCCTCCACACTGTCATCGAATCAAGGAAAATTTTAAAAAAACCAACAAGTGCATGAATTTCAAAAGAAGTGAGATACATTGCATGCATTAAAAGCTTTGGATACTTGTTAACTCGTGATAGCTCCATTTGGATATTTGATAAAATCGCCCATCTTGTGCTAAGAAAAATCTGGGTAAAAAACCTGTCCAAACTCAATGCGAGGCATAAAACCGATATGTAAAGACCCTTATAATGCAGAGAAAATCCGCCAGATGGCAAGCCTCCCAGATTATGTACAAATTATTCATGTCCCTTTTCAAACTTGGCTTTGTAATTAGTACAACAAAATAAAAGAGGGATCTCTGCAATGCACATGGAGTTCTCGAGCACATTTGGGACATTACACTTCCAAACTATTTCCGTTGGGGTGCACAAGAAGAATACATCATCAATCCAGACCAGAATTCAATTTAGCAATTGTTGATTTAGAGTTACCCCAAATGCACTTTCAAGTGGCAATAACAGCCCACAGATTATCTTGAAACATATACCTGCATCCCTCACTAACATGGGTGCCCCCTGCTTTCCTCACCTGCCATATGACATTGGTCTCTTGAATAGTATCAGGCGAGTGTGCGAGGCAGCTTAAAAACAATGAAGAAAGCATCTTCTAACTTTCCCATCATATTCAGCCTCGAATTTTGTTTCTCTTGTAATTTGTTTGAAGCAATCTTCCTCTAGCAGCAGTCAAAGTTAGCATCACATTAAGGCTCGAATGAGGGTTCACTGACCCTCTACAAGACAATCAGAATATAAACAAGTAGATGAGACACATAGCCTGTGAATGTGGTTTATCATGCTATGTACAAGAGAGCCTTGCCATATAACGAAGCTCATTATGCCACTAGCAAAGAAACAAGGATAATTGTGGATGCAAAGCACTAGGAGAGTTGATGCCAAAATGCCTGAGAAAATCATAGAGATCTTACACCACTGCCCATGCAGGGAGAGTTCAATAGGGTGTGTAGAAGCCGATGAGTCATTGTTGCCTGATCACTAAAATAGGGGTGAATGAGCATTAAGGCATAGTGACATGAGATGGGGGGAATGGGGATGGGGATGGGGAATGGCAAAAGTAGGGGACAAGGACAGCGAATGGGACAACACACATAGATAACATTTTGTAGTCACCAAAGTTGTGGATGTTATGTGGTGGTGCGCTCACCAATCTGTGCCCCTTTCCGATCTTTGACCTGGGGGTTCCAGATCACCAGCTGATGGTGGCAACCTGGGGGGCTCTGGATTAGGGTCTTACGGAGGCCCTGCCACACGTGGAGTAAGCTGCGTAAGAAAGGTGATCTGGGGGGGTGATCTCAGCTGACGTGAAGATCCATCTCACGGACGGCCTCCACTCACCGCTAAGTCTCGGTCTACAATCCTGAAGACCCTCCTGCAATAGGACCTTCCAGGTCTGCCCTCCCGGTGTGAGGCCGTGGACAACTAGCTTGCCCAAGAGGGCAATACTCTGAAACTCTGCATCTATGATCCCAAGACCTCCCTCTGACTGATGCCCTATGATGGTCGCCCATGCCAACTTGGCTCGGGAATCCCTGGAGCCATCTAACCCGGACCAAAGGAAGTTCCGCACTAGGCGGCAAAGCTACACTACGCAGGATGAGGAGAAGCACCAACACGAGGCAATGTACCAGGCAGTCGCTAGGAGGACCTGGTTAACCACCAGGGCTCGGTTGGCTAGTGAGAGACGAGCCGTGCTCCAGTAGGTCAGCTTCCTCTAAATAGAATCGAGGAGTGGAAGAAACTGCTGGGCGGGAGTGATGTCGAGTCCCACCTAGAACCCTAGGTACCAAATGGTTTGCCCTCTGCTCACCCATCTAAATCCTAGGTGGACGCCCCACTCCGTGCTAGACTCTGGGTTTGTGAGGAAACCAACCGACTTTCGCCAGTTGATTTTCACTCTCGCTGCAGAACAGAACACCTCAAGAGCCAGCCTCACTCTCTCCAGCATCAACTCATCGTCCTCTATGTAGAGTGTTGTATCATCTGCATACTCTGAGTCTAGCAACTCCGTCTCCTCTCTCACGGGAAGGCGAAGGCCGCATAATCCACTCACACGGGACCTGAGGAAGTGAGACATCGCCTCTGCAAAGAGTAGGAACAGGTACGGGGCCAGGGGGCAACCCTGCCAAACCGATCTCTCCAACCGGAACTCCTCCCCTCCCCTACCACCTATGAGAACCCTACTGATGACCGATCTGTAAAATGTGGCGACCCCGCAAATCCATGCTTGGGGGAAACCCAACCTCACCATGGTGCCCTCAAGGAAATCGCAGTCCACCCTGTCATAAGCTTTCTCAAAATCCAAGACTAGTATGGCCAATCTCTGGCCACTGTGCTAAGCCCACTCTGTCGCCTAAAAGAAGGTGAATACATTGTCTAGGATACTCCTATCCTGGACAAAACTTGTCCGTGTGTCATGGATGATGTCTAGAAACACGGGGCGTAGTCGCCTACCAATCATCTTTGCCAGTGCCTTATAGGCCACTAACAATAAGGTGATCAGTCTCCACTGGGAAAGCTCCAATCGGTCTCCCCCTTTGGGAAGAAGACTGACAAGGCCTACCAAAAGGCTCCCTGGCATCTGTCCTGAAGTGAAAATCTCTTGGAAGGCCATCAGTAGGGGGTCCTTCACCACTTTCCAGTAGGTAGTAAAGAATGCCTTAGAGAGGCCATCCTCTCACAGGCATTTCTGCCCGTCCTGTGTATGGAAAGCTTCCTCTAGTTCCTTCTCTGTGAAGGGGGCTAGGAGGGAGCGTCCCATCTCCTCTGTGACAAGGGACGGGATGTGATCCCAGACCTGCTATCTACATCGTTGTCCTCTAGCTAAGGCTATCTCCTGCTGGAAAAGGTATTTGTAGTAATCAGTGGCAATCTCCATCACCTCGTCTGGGCTAGAACAAGTCCTCCCATACTGATCTCGAAGGTAGTGTATCTGCTCTGCTGAGGTGCGAGGTTAGTGCACCTGGAAAAACTCACTGCACATCGTGTCCCCCTTCCATGCCCAAAAAGCTGTTGAGGTGCGGAAAGAGAACTCAGAGCGCCTGTCCTCTAGGCCAGCAATAGCTGCTCGTGCTCGCACCTCCTGTGCGTGGAGGGTGGGATCCCCTAGTGCCTCCTATAGTAATCTCTGCGTGGCTGCAAGGTCCCGCCGGAGCACTCTCCTCTTCTTCCAGCTCTGCTGCCTGGCCTGTATGGTTGCCTCTTGGCAGATTCTGCTCGACTCGGCTAGGACCTCTACAACCTCCTTTGTGATCCGATCCCTCCTGCCCCACTCCCTAGTCCAGAGCTGCTCTATTTGTCTCGTCGTCTCCTCCCTCCTATGGATCGAGTTCAAGGATCCTACAGGATCAAGTGTCTAGGGCAGATGCTGGGGGATCTAGTGTCAGGAGAACCGCACAATGATCAGACAACATGGTGCCCGCGAACTGCCCAATTTGGCCTCCACGAAAGCCTCTTCACTCTCCCAAATAAAACATGTCCAACCACACCATCAAGACTCCACCTAGCCGCCTGTATCCCCAAGAGAAGTCCAGTGACCTCTCCCTCCTGTGGTTGAAGTCTCCTCCAACGATCAAGGAGTCCACCTCTGGGAGTCCATCCGCGATCTCAACCCAAAACCTGCTGCGTGCCCTAACTTTCATAGGGGCATAGACATTGAGAACTCCAAGGCACAAGTTCCCAATACCCAATCTGATCCATAGAACCCTCCCTGCCACTATCGTCCCGTGGTCTTGTACACAGGCGGTGAGACTCGAGACAATAGAGGTACATACGCATCCACTCCTGCCGTGGGCACCTATGGCGTGCTCCCAGTAAGTGTGCGAGCTGCCCGAGAGTCCCTTCCCTACCCGCTGGGCCTAGAAGCGAGTGAGCTTGTGCTCCAGTAGAAGTAAAATGTCAATCCGTCCAACAAGGACAGGCTGCAGCTCCTACCGAACAATCAACGTCCTGGAAGCATGTTCCCCACTGTAATGGAGACTATTCACATTCCAGGATGCAAGGTGTAACCTCATGGGGAAACCTACGATTGACGGAATAGACATCTGTTCGGTGTGGAGACTGCTGATGAGGATGAGAAACTATGGGGCATGCAAGTACTCTTTGCCACAAGTTTGGACGGCGAACTCCAATCCCCCATGGTGGTCCTTGGCCGGACCATAGCGGTGATAGATGCTCCAGGTGGTACTATCAATGCATCTATCAACCATGGTGAGAGTCGTGACTCCGTACACTGGTAAAAACGGGCCGCCTGTGCCAGGGGCCACTCAATCACATCCCTCGGAGCCCCCTGTAGGGTAAGGTTAGGCACGGAGATCGAGGCAGACAAACCTTACGCGTAGTGAGAGAGATAGAGTGCGAGTGAGCAGAGTAGAGAGTGAACACGTTTTTCGGTACAATGACGAGTGTACCACTTTAGGTTTTTAGATAGACATATGTATGAAAGTACAATGTGCTAAGCGTGTGTTCACACCCATGCACATATAAAAGGCAAGATGGCCCTTTATTCCCAACAACCTTCCACCTAAAGGCAATGTGGCTTAAGAGGAGAAAAGAATAAGCTAAGTCTAAGTATGTACAAAGCTGAAATAAATATATCTATCCAACTTCAGGGAAGATAACGTCATTGCTGCGTACTATTTTCCTTTTCTCCGGATCCCACAATTTATACCCCATTTCACCCTCGTCACCATATCCTACAAAAATGCATTTACAAGACTTTCGCTCAAGTGTGCTGCATTTTTCTTTACGAATGTGCACAAAAGCCTCGCAGCCAAACACTTTCAAATGCGCATATGAAGGTGGCTTACCTGACCACGCTTCTTGGGGAACTCCCCCCCCCAAAGACCTGTTTGGTGACCGATAAATCAAGTGAACAACTGTCATAACAGCCTCTGCCCAAAAACCATGGGATAATGCAGCATGAGACAGCATCGTACGGACCTTATCCTATATGGTCCAATTCATACCCTTTGCAACTCCATTTTGGGGTGGATTATGAGGGGCAGTGAGCTCCATCTTTATCCCTTTCCTGTCACAAAATGCCTGAAAGGCTTTGGACACATATTCCCCACCATTGTCAGAGCGAAGACACTTAAGTGTCTTATCTATCTGATTTTCAGTCAATGCCAAGAATTTTTTAAACTTGTCAAGCACTTTATCCTTGCTACGAATAGAGTAAACCCATACTTTCCGGGCACACTACCAATACCTGCAATCTCACATGTATAGTTGTCCCCAAGATGGACAACACCATGTCAACCCCCTGTATAGGCGGAAAACCACTCACGATGAAGGGTGACATGAAAGGAAACACGTGAATCAAGAATCCAGGTATGCATGTCATCATCTGTACCTGCAAGTAGAGCATGTGCACCAAAATGTGAAGAGACAAAGAGTGCATCACTCCCACTGTCACTGTCATGAGTGACTACATTTACCTCTTCAATTTTTACACTGCTCTTCTTAGGTTGACTGTACTTCTTCTCTTCCTTGCAGTCATCTGTCTTCTTGCCTTTTCCTTTCTCTTTCTTCCATTTGTAGCAATCACGTTTAAAGTGACCCTTCTTGCCACAATGATGGCATTCAACATCTTTGCCACGTGATTTATTGCGTCCCTTGCCATCATATTTGCCCTTTTGATGTGATCTGCCCATGCAAAGCACTGGAAGACTTACTGGATGCATTGTTCTGCCCATTCATCTCTTCCATAAGTAGAGCACTCTCTACATCAGCATACAAAAGGATCACATTAGAATTGCTCATAGCAGTCCTAAATGTATCCCAACTCTCTGGTAGAGTGCAAAGCAAGAAAGTAGCCTTAAATTCCTCATCAATCATGAACTTCAAGGCAACCAGCTGGCTGAAAATGGAGTTAAACTCACTCAAGTCAGTAGACATTGCTGTACCTTCTTTCATACGCAAATCCATAAGCTTTTTCACCCAATACACTTTACTTGCAGCCCTCTTCTGTGCATACAGTTCTTCCAGTCTAGTCCATATAGCATATGCAGAATCCAAACCTTCAATGTTGAAGAGCAAGGCATCAGAAATCGATAGCTCTATGGTTGAGCGTGCAAGCTCATTCAACTCATCCCAATCGTCCTAATCCATGTCCGTGGGCCTTGCCCCTTTAGTTTTGATCGGCTTTGCCTACTTCTTTTGTAACAGGATATTGTAGCATTGTTTTTGCCACACTACAAAATTACGTGCACCTTCAAGCTTCTTTATGTGCATCAAATTACTGTTGTCATTGCTGCCAGCCATGATTTTCAGCACAAATGTGACCAAAAAACCAGTAACTGCAGGCCCAAACTGTCACCCAAGTGATCAAGGTACAAACAAGTACCAATCAGCAATAAATGACCACGCAGAAGTACAGATTTCAGATCTGTAATTAAGTTTTCAGAAGCACCAAACCAAGTGCTACAGTATTATCCAACTGATTACAGCTGTTCCAAAGGGCATGTGCATCACATTACATGAGAAATCCCAAAATTTCAGCTGCAATTTCTGTTGTACATGTACCCACGGGCATAAAATTTGACACGAACAGTCAAAAGCCCCAAAATTTTGAGCTCAAAGCGTCAAACACACATCTGCATTTCCTCTGTCATGCTTAGGACTGTCCAATTTTGCCAAAATAAAGCAATTTCAGCAAAACCCCCAAATTTTACCAAGTGTTGATGTCCAAATTGCACGGAATTCAACCTGCATGTACATAAAATGACCAAATGCTGCACAAATTTTGCCCAAATCGCAAAAGCCCCAAATTGCACAGGGTCCAATGTGCCTCAATGTCGAGAAATTGGGTCAATTTCAGCCCAATTTGTGCATGTACATGAAAAGCCCCAAATGTCAGGGACAAAATGTCACAAATTCCTGCAATTTCTGAGACAAATATCACTGTTGCATCTTGTTTGCACCAAATTTGGAAAAAACCCCAAATTTTCCAAGTCCTGCGTGCACTAATTTCAGTGAAATTGAAAGAATTTCACTAAAATGTGAAAAGCCCTGAAATTCCCGGGCAAATGTGCACTAACTTTGCAATTTCTGAGTCAGATTGTCCAATCTGTGTTGAGATCCCCAGATTCAAAAAAAGCCCCAAATTTCTGAGCCGATTTTACACAGATCTGAGATCTTGTGCTTACCCGCGCGAAACCCCATCAGTGGGTGAAAGAAATTTCAAAAAAAGATTGAAGTTTTTGAAAAAAACTGATGGGTCAACGGACCCATCAGTCGTGCGCTGTGACGCCCGCCTGTTCACCGTTATGCATTGGTCGCCGTGCCCGCCGTGCAGCCGCCGTCAGCAGCTGCAGTCGTCGTGTACAGGTCGCTCGTCGCCCTCTGAACCATGCACTGTCCGTCGTCAGCACTGCCACATTACCACACCTGCTCCCTGTTCTGGTTGCTGCCCACTGGCCCCCTCCGTAAGCCCCACTACTGCCTGTCAGATGCCTGCTATTGCTCGTCAACTGCTGCGTGGACTGGCGACTGCTGCGATGCTTGACGACTATCGCTCACGTCAAATGTTGCCTGTCGTGACCTGTCCGTTGACTCTCCTGCTTGACTTTGACTACCCATAATGCCTACAGCTCACGACTTGCTCATCTGTCCTGTTCGAACTCCGAGAGGGACGAACGCCTCAACGGCAGCTCTGATACCAGTTTGTAGGGTAAGGTTAGGCATGGAGATCGAGGCAGACAGACCTTATGCGCAGTGAGAGAGACAGATAGAGTGCGAGTGAGCAGAGTAGAGAGTGAACACGTTTTTCGATACAATGATGAGTGTACCACTTTAGGTTTTTAGATAGATATATGTATGAAAGTACAATGTGCTAAGGGTGTGTTCACACCCGTGCACATATAAAAGGCACAATGGCCCTTTATTCCCAACACCCTCCACTGTGGAGGGGCTCGAAAGATAATGCTCAAGTATGGGACCTCGGCCCCAGCCCACCAATTAATGTCCATTATACAACCAGGCCACTGTTGTGCAAACAGTGCTAGTCCTTCTCCCATCCACTGGGAGATGTGGTCCGCCACCTGACTCTTCAACTCCTCCTCTATCTGTGTCATCGTCCAATCCCGTGAGTGAGAGGATTGAAAGAAAAAGGAGTAGTTTGGTCCATCCGGTGGTGCTAGTAGATGGACCTTGCCCCTCCTTGACTTGCGAACCACGAAGATCCCCACCTCTAGAGGTAGTGGGAACACTCCTTGCTCCGCAACTCTCAGGTAGGACCATGGGACACTGCGGAAAAACTCCTGTGGCAACAGCTATGCTTGTCTTGGGAAGGTGTGACGGGCGGCAGGGGAAAATGAGCTGGTGGCTGTGTGGGAGGGGGGAAGACTGCTAGTGCGAGGAGGATGTAGGCATGTGTGGCTCATCACCTCCTATGGGAGGAGCGGGATTGGGAATGGGGGGGATCACCTGACACAGGTGCGGATCAAGGGGGGTGCTCGGCAGGGGAGATGGTGGGGGGGGGGGGGGGGGGGGGGAGAGGATCGAGGGATGGTGGAATGGTCGGAGGTATGTGGCGGGTGTGGGGGCGGGTTGGTGGCCTTGAAAGGGGGGGGCTATGGAGCAGGGTCAGCGGGGGGGGCCTAGGAGGTGGGGGAGGGTGGGTGTGGGGGCTCTGGGATCTCAGGTGGGGTAGTCTGTGGCGTGGGTGGCAGCTGTGGGGAACTACGGTCCTGTCGGGTGGGACGAGCAGGGGGAAGGGGGGGCTATGGAGTGCTCTGCCGAAGAGGCATCGCTTGCCCTCCTGCACCCTGCTGTCGAGGGTACGACTATGGCACTGGTTGCGGCCCCCCCTGCCATCTCCCTCTCTGTCGTCTCTAGACCTGTGTGAAGCTGTCAATATCCACATGCGGGCCTGTCAGCGGAGCTGCCTTGGCTCTGAAACACGTGCAATCTGCTGCCTGGTGTCCAAAGTCATGGCAGCGCAGGCACTGCCCTGGTTGCCCAGTCACAATGATTTGCTACCTAAAGGAGCGACCTACCTCAATCTCCAGAAACTTGGATATACTCTTTGTGTCTTTCACGGACACTCGTACCTTCGAAACTCCTGCAGCTGTCACTGCATCTGCGAAGGAGGCAAGAAGAACTGTGCCGAAGAGCCGTCCAAAGTCCTCCACTAACTAGCGGTACTCTACTGTCGGTCCAAGGAAAAGTAGAGTGACTGGGTGCCTGAGAAATCTGTTGTGAAGCGCGAATGTCTCCACCGTAAAGCCGCTATACCAGGTAACCATGTAGATGGCCCCCTTTGTGGAAGCATAGGGCGAGCTCTCCACTAACTCATGAGTTGCCTCCACAGAGATGAGTCGAACCATGAAAATCCCTCAACCCATGAGGACTGCCTCCACAATCTACGCTATGCCAATGCGCAGCGTGGTGTGGAGCCAATCCCGCAGAGCTGAGCCCTCGATGGGGAGTGTCCAACGACTGGACCAAAGAATGCTGCTTCTTTCGACTCCAGCTCTGTGGCACGGACAGCTAAGAGCTATTCCTCAGAGAGGATGATGCACAAGGTGTTTAACTGGGGGGGCACTCGCAAAATGTGTCGGCGTCTGACCAGAGGTTTCCATTGCGCGTCTTGCCGGGAACCTACCTAACACGCTACTGCGCTACCAGGGGGGAAGCTGCTGCAGGGGGAGGGAGCAACTGTGTGTGTGTGTGTGGGGGGGGGGGGGGGGGGGGGGGACGGTCGCTGCAATGGCGGGAGTTGTCAGCGGCTCAAAGAACGCGATGGCAGCCGGCAGGCGAGAGAGACGAGGGACGCGTCGCATCAACGCGGGGGGTTCGACGGGTTGCGATGGCGAGGGCGGGAGCAATGGTGTGTCGGTCAAGAGTCTTGGTAAAAAAACACAAAGAATTATCATTTCTGGATTAGACACCGTTTTCTTGTTTAAGCATAGGTGGTGGACTTTCCTGAATATATGCTGCAAGATCATTTGCTAGGTATTGCTGAATGTTTCAGAAACATGGCATGCTTGCCTTGTTTTACAAGAAGTAAGAATCGCTTTTGCACTTATTGGCATACATATAAGGATAAGCTTCCATCTATTTTGAGGTTGACAGCGTTTGATGTATGGGGGCTAAGTACTTCAACTCAAATGGGGACTTTTTGCCAGTGCTTGTTTTGCATGTCACATGTTTAGAGACACATCTTCAGAGTGTCCTTCTGTGTTACATCATCCTCCTCCAAATGCCATTCTCAAACTCATAAGTGGTCACCAAACAAAATGTGCAATCAATGGTCAAGCAATCTCCATCAAACAAAATGCTAACATCACAGGTTTATGATTCTAACTATTTAAGGCAAAGGAAAGAAGAATCACGTTTTGGTGCTTGGTAGGCACATTCCTAGTTTTTAGGGGACTTCAGGCCAAAAACCCTATTTAGGTATGGAAAAATGTGATACAATCTTGAAACTGGATTTTGTATACTCTTGCTTTGAGTCAAACCTATGTGCCATCGTACTTTCCCATGACCACCAGATTTTGGACCAACATTGTGAAGAAAAGTTATTCTTCTATGGGTTTGGATGGGAATGGAACAAATATGCTAAATAGTAATATGCACTCTTGTAATTCTACTTTGCATGATAATGCAATTGTCATGCAACAAGTTTGATTTTGTGAGATGTATATAACTCATAGTATTTATCGTGTTTAAAGCTCTTGTAAAGTGTGTTTCTTATACAATCAAACCTATATAATCCTAATAAATGGAGACTCTTTTGGAACTATGTACATACCATGAGTCTACGTGTCATTTGTTTGCAAGAGCATAATGAGCATACTTTGGCTAGACAATCAAGTGTTTGTTGGTATGATATCTTTATGCTATTCTAGTGGTACATCATGAGCTTCAGTCTTGTGTTGCATTCAATGACCCTAGGGAAAGAAGGATAGTTATTCAATATTTTTTGTATTGGTAGATCTATGAATTTGGATTGCTATGTGCTTCGGAAGTATCAAGGAAGAGAGCTCTCTGATGGTCTGAAATACAGCATTATCTTGGATGCATATCCCTAAGATTTCAATAATGCTCCTTTGCTTGTGGATCATTCAACAAGGCATTCTCATATGCAAGTATAGAGGATGAGTAAATGGATCAAAATGATTGATACACTTAATGCATTGGATCTTTGCAAACATAGAAATCCTAATCATCTAGCCTATACTTTCCATTGTAATGCTCATGATCATATCTAGGATACATTGGATTATTGATATCATTTAAATTTCAATACGATGACTTTGTTCATAAAGCATGAATAGATGGTAATTATCCAATCATGCTCCACTTTGGTTGGGACTTTTTTTTTCTGAATGAAAATGAATAAACCTTCATTGCATCACGCACGTTTTCCCAAGAGCCTATCAAAGCCTATAATCTCCTCAAATCGAGAATTAGATACATCGATGCGGTTGATGATGATGGTCAAGTGTTATCTTTTCCGGCTATATGTCACACATGCACTCGCTTTGTATCATAGACCCATTTGAAAAAAAATGAGCCTTATCTTGTAGCATTTATTGTTGGTGCCTACCAATTTAAAACTAACAAACTTATGGATGGGAAACTGAACCATAATATATTGTAATGATGTCCTATTTTATTTTCAAGTCATTCCCTCTACAAAGTTCTGCATGCATACATCACCTACACTTTTTATTGAGAAGCATGGTAATGCACTATGGCCCCTTAATAATCTTTAACAAGGTGGAGATCAAATCTTACTAAAATTTGCTATCATAAATCGCCTTTGAAAAAAATGTATTATTTTGGAGATCTATGATTGGAGTGTTTCCTGTTGGACAAAAATTGGTGAAATGCTCCATCACCTCACCCCATTGTCTATGATGCTTGCATACAAATGAGACATTAGCACATCTACTTTGATATTCCCATGAAAATATTTTTAGATGGTCTTTCATGACCATTATTTAGAACCACTCTATGGCGGATTTCTGGTTCAAGCATTTGGTAAATTTTTCTGGTTGTTTGAAAGGTTTTCTCTAACAGTATCTCAATATTCCCTTTTCTCTCGTTCAATCAGATGTTGGGCCTGGTAGACTGTTGGGACTCAAAGTAAATTCCAAACTGCTGTATTTATCTAGATACTCTATTCTTTGAACTGATTCTCATTGCACAAGTGGTCAACACAAACCAGCCAGGAGACACCACGATGGCCTAGCAAAGCTTTTAAAATTCACACTTGAGCCCCGATATCTGAACAGAAAGGCTGGTAGAAATTCAGTCAATCTACTACAGTACCTCCAGCCACCACAGCACAAACAACATCGTCAAACAATGTTGAACATATAGACACCATCACTTATGTGTGTAGCCTACATGTTAGACATACAGTCCTTAACCAAACACTTGTCGTTCCAGAGGCAGCTTAGTTAGAAATGACTTCACGGGGTGCTATGGTCATACGGTATGTTGTACTTCACAAGCTGACCCAGAATTAGCCAATCAGAAATAGCTACCTTTGGAAAAACTTCAGATAATAGGAAAAGCACATACTTATAAGCATAGACTAGTGAAATACCTGCAGATCATCCAACTCTTCTCGCATAGAGTCTGTATCTTGCCACTGTGTGCTGACTTGAGTAAATGTTCTGCAAAACAAGTAGTACAATTCCACAATTACACTAACATGTTGATGTTCGAATAGTTAGCTAAGTGTGCTGGAGAGTCTATTGAAAGGCAGTGGATGAATCAAAGGGAGTTACTGACCATCACTGCAGCTCACATCAGTTCTAAAACCTAACATTGGAATACGATATTTGATAACCCTTGCATCAATATTTTAGCTCTGAAATTATTGTGTGTCCAACACACTACCATTAATCTGCTAGACTTACTCTTTTGAGAGAATATAAGAACCAGGTTGTGTGTCATGTAAAGAGCATAAACAGATACCCATATAACCAATGTCCACTGATGCAATGCAAGCCTCCAGTAGTGACTACATTCCCATACCACATGCACAACTAGGTTGAAGGTCATAACAGAAACCACCCCCTCAAACTTGACAAGAACATTATACATACAACACAAATCATACATATCTGTTCCTCCTCAGGGTACTTTTGAAACTGTAACAGTGATTTGCTTTCAAAGCTGAAGGTTGTAAGGAAGTCAAACCTCTTATACCAAGAAAAGTCATTGGGAATGCTGGCTTTTGCATTTTTCAGATGATCCAACTGTAGTAATACATCCAGCAATTTGAGCATGGACCTGAAAAAGGAAGTTAAACAGAGAAACTTATACAGGTGTTAAGCTAAAAATGCATTAGCTTCACATAAACAGCCCCAAAATATGCTTAATTAAGGAAGAAACCTTGTTTATTTTAAAAGAAATGTGTCCCTAGAGAGTGTCTATATCCCATAAGCACAAACCCACTTGGGAAGGCCCAAACTTCCTATAAATAGGTATGCTGCCCTCCATTCAACCTAAATCTCGTTTTTGTAGATTTCAGGTATTTCAGCTTGCTGCCCACACCCCAAACGCGGAGGACATCGCGGTCTAAGCTGGCCATTGCTATCTACAACAGTCTGATGCCTATTTCCAGCCTACCACACACTATTCGAAGCTGATTTCAGCATGCCGACTGCTGCTGCTGGTTTTTCCTGCATTTTTAGTCTCTCTCTCCTGCAGCCTGCATTTGCTGTTTTCTCTCTCCTGCAGCCAACGTTTTTTAGTCTTTCTCTCTCCTGCATTGCCGTCTGCATCAGATCCAACCTTCTTTGGTTGTGTTTGCTAGTTTTCGACATCCAACGGCTACCTTGCTATGACTTGGGATCCGTTTTCGGAGTACGACACACTCTCTAGCTCATTACCCCTGCCCTGATCCTTGAGACACAGGAGTTCAAGGTATAGTATTCATTCACTACATAGTGTGTTTGCTACATGAGCATTGTATATTCAATAGTCATATCACTTCATTCATTCTCTGTGTTCATTATCTCTGAGTTACCCTAACCCTAACTGTGTTCTTCTATCAATCAATGCTTTGACATACGGTGTTATTTGTGTTTCCATGTTAGGGTATTTCTTCACATGGTATCAAAGCCAAGTTCTCTAAGAGAAACTTAGCCCTTGATCTAAAAGCTCTACACAAGAAGTAGTAACAACAGAAGGGCAAATGACTTCGAAAAATACTTCCACACCACTTCTCACATCCAAGCTAAATCCATCGAGGAATGAGTGGAGTGGGCCCCACAGCTTGCTTCACAGGCTCCTGACATGGTCGAACAGACATTGAACTACCATGGAGTTCCACGACCTTACGAGATCATTGCAGCTAAGTACAATCTCATTTTGATCCATAGAGCCCAACAACAAATAGAAGTTAAGTCTAAATTTCACCCTTTGGATTTGGTGCACCGATCTACTGACCGTGTAGGAAGGGCGAAATCTCCATTTAGGACTGGTCATCCGCAAGTGGAAACTAGCATAGAGTACACTCCATTGCCTTCATACTTATTCTCTCCAATGCCAGGTATGTCTACCATTTTAAATTCTACTAATAATCATCCCCCTTCTCCTATTGGTATGGATGATTTTCATGATGAAGGAAGTATGCAAAACAATTTCTGATTAATGAGTAACGAGGAAGACAGATAATTCTTTATGAACTCAAGACTAGGTAAGCAGTTGAAACAAGAAATTGTGAGTACTCCTTCCTCTTCTGTTCTTTGAAACAATTTTGTTTTCAAAGGTCAAAATGAAGTAGGTGCATCTTTATCATCATTATTTCAATTTAATGCATTTAATGGACAAAAGGAACCCACATTATTTCCCACATCTACATCTATCACAAATCCATTTAACCTCCCTTCCATCCCACCCTCTTATTCCATTGCCACATCCTTTCAGCCTCCGTTAAGTGCATCGCATGTTGTCTCTCATGTAGAATCATGTGTTTTTATTCACCACATTAGGGGGTTCAAACTTAGGCACAACCGGTTAGGACCTTATCTCTTCCTCAACCGGGTGGTGTTCCACCTTTTCCTCACACACATTCCGGATCATTGCAGCCTGGGTATTCCCCCCCAATCTCTTTCAAGTGTGAATCAGTTTGGTGCCACAGTTTGCCTCCATAGCATTACCTAGTGGACCCTTTGGTCATTATGCTATGTCCCAGCCAACATTTGGACAAGGCTTACGTGTCCCAGTGCCTCCACCTGCATTAGCACCTTATGGAACATTCGTGTTCGAGTGCCTCCGTATCAATCGACACTCATGAGACACTCAATCTATTTCTACCTACCCACCTCTTCTCTCTCCTCCTTATTAGACATCTCCACCACCACCACCACCACCACCATCTTATCCTCCACATCCATCTTACCCCACATTCCCAACACCTCATGGTTCTACCTTATCTTCTGTCAAGCATGCATTCAATGACAAAACCTATGGAATCTTTTGCAAGGGTTGGAACCCCAACCCGATCCCGCACTTATTTCACACGAGGTCGTCCACTCATGAAAGACTAGGAATGCCTCCGCTATTGTCAAGCTGATGCAGGGCATATTGCCTAAGTTTCATTCTCAACTTCAACATTTTGACTTAGCATCAGAGTGATGGGCGCACTTGACTGACCGCTTCTTGTCTTGGTGCATCGAAAAAATCTTCACCATGAGCTTCAGAACTTCAAAATCTCTAACGGGGATGACTTGAAAGTCAAATTGACTGAGTATCGGCACCTCCTTGCTGAATTCTCCACTATAGAGACTCATAAGTCCTTTGACGATCAAGTCGCATTGTTTCTTAACAAGCTGCTGCGTAAATACTTCAATTTTGTGCAACAAGTGGTTTCTCTGCCCAATTTACCCACATTCTATGAATTTGAACATCAACTATTGCATTATGCATGGCTGTTCGGTCTGTTTCATATGAATAATTCCTCAAAGGGGGCTCTTGTCGCTCATTCCCAGAAGGGGCAGCAAGGGAAGGGTAAACCAAATCAAACTTCAAAAAAAAATCAAAATCAAAATCAAGCAACGGAATCACAAGAAAACTCCCATTCTCAACTCAAACCAGGGTAGCAAAATGTACCTAAGAAGAATAGATATTGTCAACATTGTCAAAAGATTGGCCATTTTGACAATGAATGTCGATCAAAGGCAAGAGGCATAGCACCAAAACCCAAGTCACAAACCCGCGCCCCTCAATCGGGCAACTCCCCTCAAGGGAGAGAAGGTGATGGCAAGGGGCAGTGGAAAGGTCAGACCCACACTACCACCAGTCAGCCATCTCAGTCTCGACAACGTTCTGAACTCCAAAGAACTTGTCTGACTGGTTTGCAGAGGCCCACATCATCTCCATAAAGGCATCTGATACAAGTCTCGTCCACATCTGTGAGTTGCCTCCCGACGAGGTTATTGCAAAGGCCTACTCATCACAATCAAGCATATCAGCACATGTTTGGATTGTGGACAATGGAGCTACACATCACATGACTCCTATAGAGGACATCTTTCGTACTCGAGCCCCTGCAACCAGGCGGGTCTGCGTAGGAAACAACTCCTCGGTCAAGATCCAAGCTCAAGGTTGCGTCAATTTTGCTACTAACAAGGGTTTGGATCTGGCTTTGTTGGACAATGTATACTATGTCCCTTAGCTTGGGGTGAACTTATTATCTGTTCAATAGCTTTGTTGGTTAGAGTGAGCAGTTTTCTTTACAGCGACCACCACAATCGAGGTCCTTGACTCTCAGACTGGTTTAGTGATTGCTTGTAGTGAGGCACGGCCTAATGGCCTATACCACATGACCCATTTTCTTACAGAGCCAACAACCGAGGGCTCCGTGTTCCATAGCTTCAAGGCATTAGCCACATCTCGAGAGCCTACGAACAATAAGCATCTTTGGCTTTTCCACCTAGGGCACCTTGGCTATGACTCTCTTTATAAGTTGTCTCACTGTAGATGTCTATAGAGCTTATTAGCTTGCGAAGCAGCACCGTACCCCATTTCCTCAGCAATCTACACATAGAGCTGAGGCGCCTCTTAGATTGATTCACGTTGATCTTTGTGGGCCCACATCCACTACTACCTTGAACAGCGCGTTGTACTTCTTTTTTATAGTGGATGATCATTCCAAATACATGTGGGTGTATTCCTCGAGCATAAGTCTGATGCTTTCACATATTTCTCTACTTGGGTACTACTAGTTCATAACCAAGCGGGTCATCATGTTCGCTACATGAGGAGTGATAGTGGTGGTGATTTCATCTCCCACGAGTTTTCTGAGTTTCTACAGCAATATGGTATCTCTCGTCAAATCACCTCTACCAACTTCTCCTCTCAGAATGGAGTCATAGAGCATCGAAACCGGATAGTCGTGGAAATAGCACGCTCTATGTTGTTCGCAGCAAAGCTTCGTGAGTGCCTTTGGGTTGAGGCTACTAACACTACAATGTACATCCTCAACCGGTACTCGACTGCGACTCTTCCTCAAAAGACCCCGTATAAGGCATTCTTCAACTCTTGGCCTATCATATCTCACTTCAGAGTCTTTTGGGTATCGTACATACACACATACACCTGATGATAAGATAGGGAAATTTCTTTGGTTGATTCATACTAGGTTAGACTTAGCTTACTCAGTTAATATTCTCTGTCAATATTTCACAGCACCTAGGATATCACGTTGGATTGCATGTCTTTATGTGTTGCGTTATTTATGATGTACTTATTCTTATGGCCTCACTTATGGTTTTGGTTTATGTTTGCAAGGGTACACTGATTCTGATTGGGCGAGAGATCCTAACACCCGGCGTTCCCATGGTGGCTACCTTTTCACATTGTGCATGGCTCCCATTTCTTGGTCCATTCATAAGCAAAAGACAGTGGCGACTTCCAAAGCCGAGGCTGAGTGTGGGGCTCTTTTCGATAAAAGCGTCGAGGCCATCTACTTGAGGAGCTTACTGGTGGCACTTCACTTCCATTGTGACTCTACCACCATTGACTACTGCGACAACTAGAGTGCCATTGTCCTTAAAGGCAATCCAATCATCACACCATGGATGCGGCATGTAAGAGTCCACTTTCACTTTTCCAAAGAACAGGTTGAGCTAGGCACTATCCGCCTAGAGTTTGTGCCTTCATCAGACAATTTTGCAAACATTTTAACCAAAGCGGTCAACCGGCTGGTTCTTCAATACCTTTTACCTAAGAACAGCTTGGATACACCCTTCTCTACTTCTTCAGACTAACGGGAAGAGGGTGTTTCCCTCTTGCTTTCCCTTCCAGTTTGAGAGGGGACGGCTACTTCTTTTGATAGTGACAGTGATTATGTTTACAGCTTTTAAACGTTCATTCATTTATTCTTTGATATTGTATTTATGTACATTTGTAACTTCATCTACACTATCAGGATGACATGATTGTAAAAGGGTACTTGGGCAAGTGAACAATTCCCTTGCGAGGACACTTTCCAAGTGACACCATTGCATTGCATTTTGCGTGAGCATAACATCTTCCATCTCCCTTTGCATTACCCCATGCATTGGCATTCTATTCATGTAACCATGCATTTGTGCGCATTTATCCATTTTCGGTCTTTTGGAGTGGTCGACTCTGGATCCACTATATTCATGGCATTACACATGAGAGTCTCCAAGGCAATTCTCCATAGCTTGCTTGCTTGCTTTGCTTGTCTTGCTTGCTTCACATCTTTGCTATATTTGTGTCACCCACACCCTACCCATTTTCCTTTTTCACCCACACCCAGTAATGGTAGGGATAATATAATTGTTTTGTGAAGGCCTTGGGTTTGACCATCCCTGCTCACTCTTCCATTTGGGGCACGGATTCTCAATAGAATGAAAACTGATTTGAAACCCTCACTTCATGTTAAACCTATCAAAACTACAAAGCCCTCCAAAAACAAAAAAAAGTCCATAGCTAATTCTATCTGCCTTTGCAGGACTTGGTAGGCCACTGGGTAGCCAACGTGCATCCTTTATTCGATACCCTGGCCTCTCTAGGGTGATCACTTGGGCTCCCTTGGTAAGATAACCATTGCCTCTTTAGTCTTAGTAGGCCACTGGGCAGCTTACGCACACCCTTTGTCCAATGCTCTGACTGCTTTGGGATGGGACGCCTTGGGATAAAAGATAAAGAAAAAAAAAGGGCTTGGCTGGGCCATGCTTAATCTAACAAATCATGCATACCTCACACAATGTGGCTATGTCTAACCTTTGTGTGTATCCATCTAACAAGTATTCCTTTTGTAAAATGAGCTTTGCCATGGTCAAAACAGAATGTGCAGTTTCCAGTGCTTAATGAGACATAAAAATGCAGTAAGTATTTCAACCTTTATAACAAGCTAAAACAACTTTGCATAGAAGAGGAAAGGAGCATTTACCACATGTGTGTGACTGTAGGACCGCTTATTCTTCTTTCTGGGCGTGAAAACCTTTGCATGTCCAGTGCAAGCTGTTGAGGATTTATAAGGTGTTGGTAAAAGTAAATCCAGAAAGTTTTAAAGCAAATAATTGTTCTGAAACAACTTTCATGTGCAAGCTCTAAAATATGCCTCATTCTTCTTTTCTAAAGGTAAACTGAATAGCTTAATAGAAGAGATGCTTTAAACATACAGCCCTGGCAGAAATAGAATTTGAAGCTCATAAGATCCTACTTTAGATGCTGCAGATGCCTGCCACTGCTGAATTCCACGAAGACGACTAATCTCCAAATCCAGCACTTGATATGTTTCAAGATATAGGTCGGACTGACTTTGTTTCATAGAATCTGGCAACTGCATCACTCATGAGAAAAAAAAATTGACATTATCATTATCATTCTAGACTTAAATCAAACAGAAGTTATAAAGACTCTGACGATTGTAGATCCTCTTAAGCAGATAGACACTCTAAAATGTCCTTGTAAGCCTCAAATAGAAACACAATAGTATCATTGTAACATGGAACAGGTTTTGGCAATGGGGACGAAAGCATGAACAGGACAAAGATAGGAATTGCCACCCATCACCATGAGAGACAGCTTTAGCATGAGGAGGAAACTACAATGGTAGGGAACAAGATGGAATTGGGATGGGCAGCTAGAAAATGGCCGTCTCATGTCACTACAAGTCAATTACCACTCAAGTAGTTTGAACAAATTACAACATACATGAATAACCATAATTACACATAATTGTTTTATAGAGCCCAGTAACCAACTGCATCACTGCCATTGCGCCCAGCTTTCCCCCCCTCCTCCCAGCACGCTGCGCCTCCTCCCCTCCATCCTGTCGCACTGTGCCTCCCCCTCCCGTGAGCTGCTCCTCCTCACACTTCCCCCCCCCCCCCCCCCGGGCCCCCACCTTACCCCCCCACCCTGCTGGCCGCCAAGCAACTTCCTGCGCTACCCCCCCCCGCGTGTAACTCCCCCCCCCCCTTAAAGTGCTGCCCCCACCTCCTTCGCCCTGTGGCCCCGTCCGGCAGGCCCCCACCCGCATGTCCCATCCGGCAGGTCCCCCACCTGCATGTTCCCATCGGGAGCCATACATCCGTGGAGTCCAACGTCTCTCCCACCGCCAAAAAGAGCATCAACCCCTCCTTTCCATCGCCCCCCCGCCCCCTCCCCATTTGCTCCCTCCATCTGCAGCAACGCTCCCCCCCTCTAGTAGGATAGCAGCGTGATTAGTGTCACTGCCACACGAGTCCCAAAGGTACGGGTGGTTGTGAAAGATACAAAGAACATACCAAAGTTTCTGGAGATTGAGGCAAGCGGACACTCCTTCAGGCAGTAGGTTATAGTGACTCAGCAGCCAAGGCAGTGCCTACGATGCCATGACTTTGAGCATCAAGCAACAAATTGCACGCGCTTCGGGCCCAAAGCAGCTCCGCCAACAAGCCCGCAGGTGGACGCTGACGGCTTTACATGGGTCCAACAACGACAGAGAGGGAAACGGCAGGGGGGAGCCTCAATCGGCCCCTCAAACACAGCCATGGCAACAAAGAGCAGGAAGACGAGGGATGGACCCCCGATAGAGCACCCCGCAAACCCCCTAGCTCGTCCCACCCAGCAAGACCACAAAACCCCACATCCACCACCCATGGAGGCGTCACAGGCTACCTCACCCGAGATCCCACAACCCCCACACCCACCCCACCCCCCATGGAAACCCCCCCCCCCCCTCGACCCTAGCCCACACCCCCCCCCCTTCTAGGGCCACCCCCCCCCACCCGCCTCATACCTTTGATCACCCCACCATCCCTCGATCTTCCTCCTCCCCACCATCTCCCCCACTAATCAGTCCCCCTGATCCTCACCCAGTATAGGTGGCCCCCGCCCATTCCCCCGCCCCCCCTTCCCACACAAGGTTGTAGTGACAAGGAGCGCAAGGATCAAGACACTCGGTGGCTGTTAGCAGCAGTGAGAGTGAGAGTGAGAGAGAGCAAAATAGTGGAGAGAGTGAACATGATTTTTGGGTACAATGACAAGTGTACCGCTTTAGGTTTTTAGATATATATATATATATATATATATATATATATATATATATATATATATATATATATATATATGAAAGTACAAGTGCTAAGGGTGTGTTCACAATTGAGCACATTAAAAGGCACAAGGGCCTTTATTCCCAACAACCTCCCACCTAAAGGCAATGTGCCTTAAGAGGAGAAAAGAATCAGCTAAGTCTAGGTATGTACAAAGCTGAAATACATATATCTATCCAACTCCCATCATCTGTCGGCAATGAGCAAATCCCTCTGCTCGAAGACCCTTCGTGAGAAGGTCTGTAGGATTATCATCAGTATGCGCTTTGACACGCTCAATGCTCTTGCTGTCAAGTACATCTCTAATGAAGTAATACTTCACCTATATGTACTTCGTCTTCGCATGAAAGACAGGATTCCGTGCTAGCATGATAGCACCCTGACTGTCACAACAGAGAACAGGTAACTCTATAATGCCAAGCTCTCCCACCAGACGTGAAAGACATAAAGCCTCCTTCCATGCCTCGGTGGCAACCACATACTCTACCTCTGTAGTAAACAATGCAACATACTTCTATAGCCTGGAGATCCAAGAGACTACTCCTCCTGTGAAGGTAAACACATACCTAGAAGTGGATTTTCTACAATCCGCATGACTAACATGGTTTGCATCCGTAAAGCCAACAACAGATGCCTTCTGCTTTCCAAAGCAGATGCACAACTCCTTTGTGACTTTGAGGTATCTCATAATACCTTTCACTGCTTCCTAATGCTTTTTATTAGGGTTTGCCATGTATTTGCTAACCACTCCCACTGCAAAGGCAATGTCAGGACGTGTAGCAACCATAGCATACAAAACTACCAACAGCTGAAGCATATGGTATCTTGGCCATTTCAGCCGTCTCATCATCAGATGTACGGTTGTCCTCTGCACTGAGTTTCACATATGGAGGCAATGGAACCCCAATTGTTTTCCCTCCCTTCATATTGAAATGCTGCAAAACCTTGGAGATATACTCCTGCTGAGATAGATACAGTAATCCTTTCAACCTATCTCTGAGTATTCGCATGCCAAGAATGTGATTTGCATCACCAAGATCCTTCATGTCAAAGAGCTGCCATGAAGACTTTGCTTCAGTGAGTCCAAGGCATGAGTATCCCTGCCAGCAATCAACAAGTCATCAACATGCAAAACCAAGATAATCAAGCTACCATCCGCTACCTTCTTGGTGTACAAGCAGTGATCCACTTGACTTCTATGAAAACCTTAAGATTGCATAAATGTATCAAACTTATGATACCATTCTCTTGGTGCTTATTTCAGGCCATACAAACTCCTTTTGAGTTTACATACCATCTTCTCTTTCCCTTGTGCCACAAACCCTTCAGGCTGCTGCATATATATGTCTTCATACAGATCACAATGTAAGAATGCAATCTTTATATCCATCTGTATGAGCTCCATATCTTCAGCTACAACCAAGCCCAAAATGGTTCTCAAGGTAGTCATCTTGACTACAGGAGATAAGATCTCATCAAAGTCGATTCCATGTTCCTGCTTGTACCCCTTCACAACCAATCTTGCTTTATACTTTGGTAAGGAACCAGAAGTGACCATCTTGTAAACCCATTTGCATGGAAGTGTTTTCTGCCCTTTAGGCAACTGCACCAAGTCCCAAGTGTCATTTTTCTCAAGAGATTTCATTTCTGACAACATGGCTTTATACCGTTTCTTGCTGTCCTGTCTGTCCATTGCTTCCTTGAAGCAAGACGGTTCACCACAGTCTGCCAACATGACATAATCAGCCACATTGTTTGCACCAGGAATGAATCTATCAGGTTGTCTAGTAGCCCTAAACGATCTCCTAACCCAATGATCACTGTTTGCTGGCTATTTCTGCAAATTTCCATTTTCAGCATGTTGTCCTGGCATTTCAGCCTACAAATCAGCATTAACAGCTTGCTGTCCTGGCTATTCTTGCACATGTATGGGCTCATTATCATAGGCAATAGCTGGCTCATCATTTCCAGCCTTATTTTCTGCATTTACAAGTTCATTTTCAGCAAGTATTTGCTGCTGTAAAGCGGGTACATTTTGCTGCTGTACAACCCTATGGACCTCCTCAGTCTTTTCAGGTTGTTTATACATGCGATCGTCCCAGAAGATAACATCATTGCTACGTACTACTTTCCTTTTCTCACAATCCCATAATCTATACCCCATTTCACCCTCGTCACCATATCCTACAAAAATGCATTTACAGGACTTTGGCTCAAATTTGCTGCATTTTTCTTTACGAATGTGCACAAAAGCCTCGCAGCCAAACACTTTCAAGTGAGCATATGAAGGTGGCTTGCCCGACCACGCTTCTTGGGGAACTCCCCCCCTCCCCAAAGACCTGTTTGGTGACCGATTAATTAAGTGTACAGCTGTCATAATAGCCTCTGCCCAAAAACCATGGGGTGATACAGCATGAGACAACATCATACGGACCTTATCTTGTATGGTCCGATTCATACGCTCTGCAACTCCATTTTGGGGTGGATTATGAGGGGCAGTGAGCTCCCTCTTAATCCCTTTGCTGTCACAAAATGCCTCAAAGGCCTTGAACACATATTCCCCACCATTGTCAGAGTGAAGACACTTAAGTGTCTTATCTGTCTAATTTTCAGCCAATGCCAAGAATTTTTAAAACTTGTCAAGCACTTCATCCTTGCTATGAATAGGATAAACCCATACCTTTCACGTAGCATGATCGACAAAGGTGACAAAATATTTATTTCCCCTAAAGAAAATCCTGGTATCTGACATGCATCTGAATGTACTAACTCTAGAGGAGAAGATTTCAGTGAAAGAGACTTTTTATGAGACGTCTGTGCATGTTTACCATAAACACAATGATCACAATGCTCAAAATCAACATAACGAAAACAAGGCAAGTAACCCAAACGAGAAAGCATTTTCATTTTAGTCTGGCTCATGTGTCCCAACCGGCCATGCCACAAAGAAACACTTGGTTGCTCGGTCACGGCAACAACATGATCACTCACACTAGATACAAGGAGAGAATACCAAGTATCACTTTTACAACCTTTGGCACTCACTCTAGATCCCTTATAGATCTTCCATTTCCCATCACCAAAGGTGGTATGAAATCCATCATCATCTAGTTGCCCTGTGCTAATCAAGCTCTTCTTGAGCTGAGGTACATGCCGTACATGTTGAAGTGTGAAGACAGAACCATGCTGAAACTGAAACTGCACACTGCCAATACCTGCAATGTCACATGCATAGTTATCCCCAAGATGAACAACACCATGTCGACCCCCTGTATAGGTAGAGAACTACTCATGATGAGGGGTGACATGAAAGAAAGCACCTAAATCGAGAATCCAGGTATGCATGTCATCATCCGTATCTGCAAGTAAAGCATGTGCACCAAAGTGTGAAGAGACAAAGAATACGTCATTCGCACTGTCACTATCATGAGTGACTACATTCACCTCTTCAATTTTAACACTACTCTTCTTAGGTTGACCCTCTTTCTTCTCTTCCTTGCTATCATCTGTCTTCTTGCCCTCTCCTTTCTCTTTCTTCCATTTGTAGCAATCACATTTAAAGTGAACCTTCTTGCCACAATGATGGCATTCAACATCTTTGCCACGAGATTTACTACGTCCCTTGCTATCAGATTTGCCTTTCTGCCGTGATCTGCCCCTAGTATGCAAAGCACTAGAAGACTTACGGGATGCATTGTTCTGTCGATTCATTTCTTCGATGAGTAGAGCACTCTCTACATCGGCATAGAAAAGAATTGCATTAGAATTGCTCATAGCAGTCCTCAATGTATCCCAACTCTCTGGAAGAGTGCAAAGCAAGAACGTAGCCTTAAATTCTTTATCAATCAAGAACTTCAAGGCAACCAACTGGCTGAAAATGGAGTTAAACTCACTCAAGTAAGTAAACATTGCTGCACCCTCTTTCATACGCAAATCCATAAGCTTTTTCAGCCAATACACTTTGTTTGCAGCACTCTTTTGTGCATACAGTTCTTCCAGTCGAGTCCAAATAGCATATGCAAAATCCAAACCTTCAACATTAAACAACAAGGCATCAGAAATCGATAGCTCAATGGTTGAGCGTGCAAGCTCATTTAACTCATCCCAATCTGCATGTTCCATGTCTGCGGGCTTTGCCCCTTTGGTCTTAATCGGCTTTGCCTGCTTCTTTTGCAACAAGATATTGTAGCATTGTTTTTGTCAAACTGCAAAGTTATGTGCTCCTTCAAGCTTCTTTATGTGCATGAGATTCCTACTGCCAGCCATGATTTTCAGCCCAACTGTGATCGAAAAATTCAGCAAATGCAGGCCCAAACTATCACACAATTGACCAAGGTATAAAAAAGTACCAACCAGCAATAAATGACCACATAGAAGCAGAAATTTCAGATCCGTAAGTAAATTTTCAGAAGCACCAAACCATGTGCTACAGCATTCCACAACTGATTACAACTGTTCCAAGGGCAAATGCATCACATTACATGAGAAATCCCAAATTTTAGATGCAATTTCTGTTGTACATGTACCCACGGGCATAAAATTTGACACGCACGGTCAAAAGCCCCAAAATTTTTGTGCTCAAAGCATCAACCATACATCTGCACTGTCTCTGACATGCATAGAACATGCCAATTTTGACAAAATAGAGCAATTTCAGCGAAACCCCCAAATTTTTTCAAGTGCTAGGTGTCCAACTTGCATGGAATTAAACCCGCATGTACATAAAATGACCAAATGGCGCACAAATTTTGCCCAAAGTGCAAAAGCTCCAAATTGCACAGGGTCCAATGTGCATCAATGTCAAGAAATTGGGTAAGTTTCAGCCCAATTTTTGCATATACATGAAAAGCCCCAAATGTCGAAGGCAAAATGTCACAAATTCTTGCAATTTTTGAGACAGATATCACTGGTGTGTCTTGCTCGCACCAAATTTGGACAAATCCCCAAATTTCTTAGGTCTGATGTCCACAAATTTCAGTGAAATTGAAAATTTTTCACTAAAATGTGAAAAGCCCCAAAATTCCCGGGCAAATGTGCACCGATTTTACAATATCTGAGTCAGATTGTCCAGTTTTGCGTTAAGGTCCCCAGACCTGGAAAAAGCCCCAATTTTCCAAGAGCAAATGTACACAGATTTCTACTCTGTGCTTATACACGCAAACGTCCAATAGGGAAAGTGAAGAAAACCCCCTTCTTCTTTTTTCAAAAAACGAGGAAAAAAAAACAGACGGCAAAATGTCGACGACGACCCACCTCTGGTCACGGATGATATGTCATGTCGAACACGCCGTAGCCTGTCCCATCGGATCGCCAGTCGCAGCCCGTCCCGTCTACCACCCTGGTCCTTGGTCACTTGCAATTCGTTGCCTGCCCCATCGCCAGCTCATCACCAACTCGTCACCAATCTTCATTCGTGCAGCAACCTAGTCGCTTCCTGCACACAACCACTGTACCTGCCCGCTGGTCAACTGCCTCCGTCAAGCACTCAACTATTGACTCTAATGTCACACGTGTCAACTGTCTTGAGATGTGTGCACACCTAAGCTACCTCTTGCCCGCTCTGATACGAGTTTGTAGTGACAAGGAGCGCGAGGATCGAGACACTCAGAGGCTGTTAGCAGCACTGAGAGTGAGAGTGAAAGAGAGCAAAGTAGTGGAGAGAGTGAACACGATTTTTGGATACAATGACGAGTGTACCACTTTAGGTTTTTAGATAGATATATATATATATGAAAGTACAAGTGCTAAGGGTGTGTTCACACCCGAACACATTAAAAGGCATGAGGCCCTTTATTCCCAAAGGAGGTAACGAGCCTCATATGCCTATATCCTCCCCTCATTAGTAGCCTAGCCCCCCCCTCCCCACGCAGCTATCAACTCATCTGCCCTTGCCTCCCATCACACTTTCTCAAGACACGCACAGTTGCTACCATAGGAGTTCCTCTGCAGTGGTCTGTGTTCCTACATGAGAGTTGCAGAGCGTGGAGAGTTTCTACTACCTTTGGAGGTGGGGATCTTCCTGGTCCGCAAGTCACTGAACGGTAAAGTCCATTTACTAGCACCACCGCATGCACCAAACTATGCTTTCTTCCTTCAAACCTCTCATTCAGGAGACTGGACGATGACACAAATAGAGGAGGAGGTGAAGGGCCATATGGCAGACCACATCTCCCAGTGGATGGGAGAAGGAGGACTAGCACTCTTTTCCCAACAATGGCCAGGATGCATGATGGACATTAACTGGTGAGCTGGAGCCGAGGTCCCACATCTGAGCATTATTTTTCGAGCCCCTCCACAGTGGAGAGTACCGATGGATGTGATTGAGTGGCCCCTAGCACAAGCTGCCCGTTTCTACCAGTGCACAGAGTCACGCCTCTCAACCTGGCTGATAGATGCCCTGGTGGTACCGCCTGGAGCATCTATTACCCCCATGGTCCACCCGAGGGGCACCATGGGGGAATGGAGTTCACCTTCCAGACCTGTGGGCAAAGCATATTCGCATGCCCCATAGCTCTTCTTCTTCATCAACAACTTCCACACTAAACAGATACTTGTTCAGTCAGACACAAGTTTCCCTATGAGTCTACGTCTAGCATCCTAGAATGTGAATAGCCTCCACTACAGTGGGACACATGGTCCCAAGAATTGCAGCCTGCCCTTGCCGGATAAATCGACATCTTACTTCTGCAAGAGCACAAGCTCACCCCCGCCCAAGTCCATCGGGTAGGGAAGGTACTCCCAAGCAGTTCACACACCTATTGGGAGTATTCCATCGGTGCCTAGAGCAAGAGTGGAGGCGTACGCACCTCTATTGGCCTGAGCCTCATCGCCTATGTATGTGATCACGGAATGATTGTGCCAAGGAGGGTGGGTCCTATGGATCAGATTGGATATTGGAGACTCGTGCCTTGGAATCCTCAATGTTTATGCCCCTACTCAGGTCAGGGCACGCAGCAGATTCTGGGTGGAGATCACAGCAGGACTCCCACAGGTGGACTCCTGGACTGTTGGAGAAGACTTCAACAACCTGGAGGCCTTACAGGACCAGCAAGACAAAGGCAAAGATTACCAGGGTATGGCAGGGGAGGAGCAAGAGGCATGGGAGGTCTTCCTCCTCGCAGTAAGAGCACGTGATGCTTGGCGGGACCTAGCTTTCCACAGAAGGGAGAGGTCGCTGGACTTCTCTTGGGGATATAGGCAGCTAGCTGGAGCTCTTCTGGAGCGGTTGGACAGGTTCTATGTGGAAGAGTGGGGGTGCTCTCGCCATGGCCAGGTAGGACAGTTGACTCGCACCGCTTTGTCTGATCATTGCCTGGTCCTCCTTACACTTGATGCTCTAGCTTGAGCCTTGGAAACACGATCCTGTCGGATCCCTAACTCGATCTACAAGAGGGATGAGGTGAGGAGGCAGATGGAGCAACTTTGGATTAAGAAGTGAGGCAGGAAGGACCGGATCCCAAAGGAGGTTGCATAGGTCCTAGCCGAGTCAAGCAGAATCTACCAAGAGGCAGCCCTACAGGCCAGGCAGCAAAGCTAGGAGGAGGAGAGAGCACTTCGGCAAGACCTGGCAACCACACAAAGACTACTCCAGGAGGCACCAAGGTACCCCACTCTCCACGCATAAGAGGTGCACGCACGGGTAACGCTCGCCGGTCTCGAGGACAGGCACTCGGAGTTTTCCTTCCATACCTCAACAGCCTTTTGGGCATGGAAGGGGAAAACGATGTGCAGGGACTTTTTCCAAGTGCATCAACCTCGCACCTCAAGAGATCAAATTCGCAACCTCAGTGATCGATATGGGAGGATTCACTCTAGCCCAGATGAGGTGATGGAGATTGCCACTGACTACTACAGACACCTTTTTCAGCAGAAGGCAGTCTCAACTAGGGGACAGCACTGTAGACAGCAAGTTTGGGACCACATTCTATCCCTTGTCACAGAGGAGATGGGACACTCCCTCCTAGACCCCTTCACAGAGAAGGAATTAGAGGAGGCTTTCCACGCACAAGACGGGCAGAAATGCTCGGGAGAGGATGGCCTTTCTAAGGCCTTCTTCACTACCTACTAGGAGGTGGTCAAGGACCCCCTACTGCTGGCCTTTCAGGAGATCTTCAGCTCAGGACGGATGCCAAGGAGTCTATCGAGAGGTCTGACTAGTCTCCTCCCCAAAGGGGGAGACCAGCTGGAGCTATCCCAATGGAGACAGGTCACCTTGTTGTCAATGGCCTATAAGGCACTCGCCAAGATGACCGGTAGGCAACTCCGCCCCATACTTCCAGACATCATTCATGACACCCAAACAGGTTTTCTCCAAGATAGGAGCATCCTAGACAATGTCTTCACCTTCTTTGAGGCGACTGAGTGGGCCCAGCACAGTGGTAAGGGATTGGTTGTACTTCTATTGAACTTCGAGAAAGCCTATGATAGGGTTGATTGGGACTTCTTAGAGAGCACCATGGTGAGGTTGGGCTTCCCCCAGGCATGGATCCGCTAGGTTTCTACACTTTACAAATCGGCTACCAACAGGGTTCTCATAGGTGGCAGGAGGGGGGAGGAGTTTCGATTGGAGAGATCAGTCCCGCAGGGTTGTCCTCTTGCCCCATATTTGTTCCTACTCTTTGCAGAGGCGATGTCCCACTTTTTCCGAGCACGTGTGAGCGGGCTACGTGGCCTTCGACTTTCCACGAGGGAGGAGACGGAGCTATTAGATTCAGAGTATGCAAATGATACTGTCCTTTATATAGAGGATGATGAGTTGATGCTGGAGAAAGTGAGACTAGCCTTGGAGGTGTTTTGCACTACAACTGGAGTGAAAATCAACCAGTGAAAGTCAGTTGGTTTTCTTACAAACCCGAACTCTAGCACAGAGTGGGGCGTCCACTTGGGATTCAAATGGATGTGCAGAGGGCCGACCGTCCGATACCTAGGATTCAAGGTGGGATTCAATATCACTCCTACCCAACAATTTCTTCCAGTTCTCAACTCTATCAGGACCTACTGGAGTACTGTCCGCCTCTCCTTAGCAGGCCGAGCCCTAGTGGTCAACTAGGTCCTCCTAGCGAAGGCTTGGTACATTGCCTCGTGTTGAAGCTTCTCCTCATCTTGTGTAGTTCAGCTTCGCCGCCTAGTGCAGAATTTTCTCTGGGCCGGCTCAGACAATTCCAAGGATTCTCGAACCAAGGTGATGTGGGCAATCATCCTCCAACATCCGTCTAAGGGAGGGCTTGGGATCATAGACCCAAAATTCCAGATCCTGGCCCTTCTGGGCAAGCTAGTAGTCCGTGGGCTCACACCAAGAGGGCAGACCTGGAAGGTCCTTGTGTAGGAGGGTCTCCAGGAGTGCAGACCGAATTGGTGGTGATTGGAGGTCATCTTTGAGATGCATCTTCACGACGGCGCAAATCAGGCCACCCAGATCTTCCTTCCTCTGCAGCCTACTTCGTGTGTGGTAGGGCCTCCGCAAGGCCCTAATTCAGAGCCCCCTAAGATGCCAGGAGGAGATAGACCGCCAACCGGTGATCTGGAACCCCCAGGTCAGAGATCGGGACAAGATACAGATTGGTGAGCGCCCCCACATCCAATGGGCTGGATGCGAGGCTAGCCCTGCTTGCACTATCAGGACATGGTGGGAGGTGTACAGGATGGTGGATCAGGAGGTACTGCAACAGGCATCAGGTTGTCACCAAGGAGTTGAGTTGAGAAGGGAGATTGACGCAGTGATCCCTTAGGAGTGGCTTGACCCCCTGATCCGAGAGCTGGCGGAGCCTGGCAAGGTGTGGGCCGCTAGATTCTCACCGGCAAGTATCCCTCTACAGGTGTCAGGTAGAGTGGGTGGTGCCCCCTATAGGATTTCCTTCACCGTGCAAGATGGGGGGTGTTTGGTCCTTGACAGAGGGCAACATGATGAGGAGATCGTTCGCCTTCCTTGGAGGAGGATTCGTGTGGTCGGCCAGTCTCCAGGGGAAGGCTTGGCGTCTAGACCCCCTATGTGTTCTGGGAGGAGTTCCGAGAGTGGCACCTCTGGATATGGGAGAGCATGCCACTTGATGAGCAGGAATGGGACCCTGGAGAGTGGCTATAGCCAACCACTGCGGTCGCCAAGAAGCCACTGAGGTTCTTGGAGTATACAGTCAAGATTGCCAGACATGTATTGATGCCGGAAGACATGGATTGGGCGCCTTTGCATAGCAGATACTGGGCAGAGCCCAGCATCACGGATGCCTTCCGTCGGACTTTCTGGCGTCGCCTATGGGACAGCTGTAGATCGAGGAGGGTATCGTATTTCCTATGGCTTTTGGCACATGGAGGTCTGGCGGTTGGGAGTTGGCAAGCCCAAATGCAACAAGATGGAGGGTGTAAACGCTCCCCACAGCAGCTTTTGGAAACTCCAAAGCACTGCCTTTGGTCTTGTGAGGCAGCAGAGCTCATGTGGAGAGGAGCCTGCCGCATTCTCCGTCATCTCGTACCCAGCCTTGGATGTATCTCGTGGGGAGCTTTTTGCTGGCAGGCAATCAGCCAGGACCGCCACCTTTTGTATGAGACCGAGATGCAGGACACGATTTTCATCATTGAGGCTGGGTCTTGCCCAGTGGTCGGATTGGAGGCTTTACCCAGCCGCCAAGTACTAGAGCCCACAGCAGACTGCTCTAAGGTATGGGAGATTGTAGGGAGTCTTACAGGATGGCACATCTGGAAGGCACGCTGTCAAGAGGTTTTTGGCGGGGAGTGCCTTTCAGTATAGGCAACTTTGGCTGAGCTTTGGACTTCCATCATCCACTCCCTCTGTGGCCGGTGGGACCAGGTGTAGGAGTCTCGAGCTCGTCAGGAGCTCCGTTTTCACTTTTTGCGCACCGCGCGGCCAGGACCTGTTCTTCATGATGCAGGCAGGCAGCCCCACGCGGCGATACATCCCCCCTCCATGGCTTCTTGCCCCCATCGCCCTGAGACCGCCTTGAGAGGCTTGTATGCATGATGTATTCATGACTTTGCATCAGCTCCAGCTAGTCTGTTGAGCATGAGCACTCCGTTGTAATCAGCCTTTTGGGTAATATAATTAGCCACATTTTATTTGCAAAAAAAAGAAAAAAAAACAACTGCATCACTCATGAAAAGTAATCTCAGGTTATTATTGTGCACGATCAAAGTACAAGTACTAGCACTCATCCAAATCCCTGGCTGTATGACCCTTGTCAAACGATCTAGCCGCCACAGCCGAATGTCTACAAGGCCCGGTCTTTGTGCCCACTTGGAATTGACAAACTAAATTCTGAATACCCCATTTCCCTGGGGGTAATTGAAAGAATTCTGGCAGAGAATCCAGCTAGGGCCACCTGCAATGAATCCCTGAGAGTTGTCGCTGTCCAACCACTTTGCAAGCTAGGGAGAACAGAAGAGACAGTTAACAAATGACAAAACCTTACATTCAATAAATCAAGGTCGCATTTACACATTAAACAATATAGTGCACAACCAAGGCTTCTTAAAGTCAAATTAGGGCTCTCCTGTAAGTTGAGGCCCTCAACCTTGGATACCACACTTAAAACAGGCAACCTAATACTACAATGCTTTTTTGCACACAAACACAATCTTTATTTAACTGCTGCTGTTAATAAGAACAAAAATTTGCAAGCTGCCCATTTATTGTTGGCAGCCTCATATCAATTCATCAACTTAGAAATACTGCAATTATCTCTATCAGTTAATTTTGTAAATACTTTCGAGAGTGCAGAAGCACCTGTGGTAGAGCCTTAACACAACTTCGATATGTGTAAAGTACAGCAACCATATCTTTCCCCTCCTGAACAAGAAGATTCTGTTTCATGAAACATACCAAGAATGTCAGACATGACGTGTTTAATGTTTTAGAGTAAGACCTCAGCAGTACAATGAAACCCCTGTTCACAGATGCCAGACTTCCTCAATTATCCAAAACATGTGGGACTATACATACCAGTTGGTTTATTGACTTAGTATCTTCAGTGAGAGAGAGACGATAGGCCGGAACATCTTCATAATCTGCCCATCAAACAACAGTGTCAGATGTGATAGTACATTACTATTGTGCCCCCTATCACTGTAACTTTAAATAATACTAAAAAGGAATATATATCTCTAAAAAGGAATATATGTCTCTGTCTACATAGGAGTTGATATTTTGTAAACAATGAGTATGTATTTTCTTTATAAGAGTTGAATTTCTTGTGACTAGATCTATTCAACTCTTATAAAGAAGTAAACATTTTGAAAAAAGCATATCGTAATTTATTATAAATGCTTATGAGGTGGATTTTTAAGAATAATTGATTGTAAAGCATGGTGGATGAGCATTTCAAACTTCATTGTTTGGTGTACATTGACTGTATTGCAGCTTATATGTTTATAATGTGTCTCTTTATCTTCAAGCAATTGATTGCTTGAAAAGTAAGAGAGATTTTCTTGTGACTAGATCTATTTTTGGAGAAAATTACTGGATAAGTCACTTAATACATGATAGATTATAGATAAGCTTTTATGTCAATCAATATGACATCATTATCATACTAATCAAGCATATCCTGGATTCATGAATACAGCATTGTGTGGATATTTAACAGTTGCATTATATTTTTGGCAATCTGTAAAAGTGTTTGAGCTATGTTGGCCTTTATTTGAAATAATCACTTCATGACATATCATTTATACATAAACTTAATAAATATCATCTATGTTGCGTCGTTATGTTTATATGACAATATATCTTTGAATTCACATAAGAGTACGACCATATTCATCACATGATGAACATGTTTAAAAAGATGCAGCATTATTTATTTTAAATAATCAAGCTTGTATGTAAAATACTTTCTGGAAGTCTAGCTGCCTAAGCAGACAAGTAAAATATGGCATCATAAAAATTCATCCTGAAACTCTGAATGACTATTACAAACAAATTTCACATTCCCAAAAAGCGGACCATTAGCAAAAAGTGAAAGAACTACCAATTGGACTTTTGGTTGCATTTTTCCCATTTGAAAGAATAAATGATAGCCCTTGTATATCAGACTGATCATCCTGCAAAAATACATCCCAGCTAGCTTGAGTTCTCCAGTCAATCTTTTCAAACACACTAATTAACATTTATTAGTTGCTTCCACAGTACATCCCATCCAAGCAGTTTTTCTATAAATGTCTGGGAAAAGTATGTGTATGAAATGTAGTGAACATACAATAAAGACAAGCAAAAAATGAATGATTCTTAACTGTTCAGAACATTATCCACCCAACAATGTAATAAAGATGATAGATAAATGCTCTATTTGAAAAAAAGTAAACCTTAAGAAAATGCTAAGAAGGCTATATCATTAGTCACATGTCTGAGATTTGTTGTGCTGGAACTGCTTTCAAAGGGAATGTGCACATACAAATTTGTGTAGGGTCCCATATGGTGACTCGTGAGGAATGCTTTGTAACAATAATCTGAAACAAAACTCAAGATGGCATGAAACAATCTCTGACACACGGCAAAGTACACAACTCAAGAGGAGGGAAACAATCACCAGTGATATTGAGATAAACAGAATGTACAATGATATCCAATAATTAGAAGAATGATGGACCCAACTCTAACTGCACAAGTGTGCCAAAAATAAGGTGCCCAAAGTCTGAAATGGGTATCTCAGCACCACCTTTCAGAACAAAATAGAGATGAGCACCCAACTACGTACTTATTGGCCTCCAAGATCTTTAACTTTTGTATGCAAATGGCCAGGACTTACTTTCCCCTTTTCACTATCTCAAATGGCACCTTTCCAATGTTATTATAAACACTTTGTTATTAACAGGCTCCACAAAAGGAAATATTGTTCCCACTTATGCTCTGATACAGCATTTCAAAATATCTAAAACAATGGAACTACCTATTTGTCTGTTACTAAAGAAGATAAGAACTTTAAAGCGCTCCCCATATTCTCAGATATTTCTTTCCAACATACATGCAAATCTTTGTCATTGGTGGTAGACTAAGGCGTGCCAAAATGTAGCCATGTGATCCACCTTTATCTTCTTCCTGACCAGAATGAAATGGGCCTGCTTGTTGGACCTATAGGAAGATCAAACATAAAATTCATGGCAATGCTCTCCCATAGTCTATCGAAATAGGAAAAGGGTGCAACAGCCCCAACCGACGATCAAACTTGACCTTCTGACATACAATGTATGGGTCTTCACAAAACCATCTATAATTCATCTCAAAGCTAGCCAATAAAAAAAGTATGTACTATCTTTACTATAAGATTGATGCCTCTATGCCTATCATACAGTTATGCACAACTTTCTACCTAACTTTATTCAACCAGTCTATGACACAGACAACTATGCATGCTTGCATCATAGAGATCCATCCTTGAGAATCTAGTGATCATGGCTCTAACCATCAATAATTAATCATAGATCCTTACAAACTCCTCATCCTCTACATATTATGTCTTCATCTCACATAATCCAGTAAGTTTGCATGCGGCACTTGGACAAGCTTTTGGATCATGTCATCATCAACAAACACTCAAGAAGTCTATTAAACCCTAAATAATGAAATTCTTGTTAAAGACGGTACGACCATTGAAAGTGAGCTTATCGAAGAATGTAAAAAGAAAAAAATATATGGATATATTTGTAGTTTTCTTCCTCAATGGAAGATTGTATATTCATGGGTGTACAGCCTTAAAAAGGGCTGGTGTCCACATTTTGGTCATTTTCTTCACTGGGCGCCCACACAATGGTGCACCATCCTAGACAACCTATGCCTAAAAATAGACAGGCACTTCATTCATTTACCACCACCTTCTTTGATCACCACCACCACTTTAGTCATTCTCCACTCCTCTTCTTCTACCACTCCAACACTCTTCTCTCCCTACACCATTGCTGCCCACACCCCTATCGGAGGACATCACAGTTCGTGGCCTATTTCCACCATCTCTTGCCTAGCATCATCTCTCCCACATCTGGCAACAAGTTCTTCTTGCGTTTTGCATCTCCAAAGCATCTCCACCAGCAGGTGCCATCTTCTTCCCATCTGGTGTCACCCTCGTGTCATCGTTTGGCGGTTTGAAGGGCTTCATACATCTTTGTGTCATCATTCTCTAGCTTCACGTCAGGTTTCCTACATAGGCATCAGTCTTCGCCAGTATCTTTGTGTTTGGCATTTGCGTTTTGCATCCTGGCTCACTCCCTGACATTTGAGGACTACGGTTCACTCCCTCGATAGCTAGTGATCATCTTCGACAGCATCATCAAAGGACTATGGTTTGCTCCCTCAACAACTGTCCTTCACATTCTAGTGATTACTTCAATAGCCCACTGCCCAAAGGGATTGCGTTTCGCTCCCTTCACTGTGCAAATTCCCCATGGGTGCTACAACCTGATTCAGACACGAAAGTGCAGTCATCTTATGAGCTTCAGCTCCGTTGTATCAACTTTTCTTCTCATGGCATGATTCACTACATCTTCACCGTGTTCTTCTTGAGTCTCTAAGTTTCTCTTCTCTCTCAGTGTTTTCTGTATACACTATATTTCTCCCCGCAAACCCTACTGTCTCTCTGATCTCTTTGTTATTTTTTGACACACATGCTTAGAACGATAAGATAGACTCATTCCTCCAAGGGAAGTTGGGGTATCATCGTTCCTTTTCCAATCCCGATTTGTATGTCCACACCACAGCTGGAGGGAGTGTGTTGTTTGCACTTTATGTGGATGATCTTCTTTTGATAGGTGACCATGCCCAAAAGGTCAAGAAGACTAAGGCGGCACTACACGAGGTGTTCGAGATGATAGATATGGGCCGCCTTCATTTCTTCTTAGGCCATGAGATTTACCAAACTCCGAAGGGGGTTTTCATCTCCCAACAATGGTATGTGCAAAAGCTTTTGGCCGCATTTGACATGGAGGGATGTAAGGCCATTTCTACTCCTATGGATCTGGACTGATAAGCTACAGCCCATACAAATTCTCCAATGGCAAATGCTACCCGCTGCAAGCAGTTGATTGGGTCCCTAATTTGACTTCTTCACACTCGGTTGATTTGCACTTTCCTATAGATCTATAGTGGTTGGGTTCATGACTAAACACAAGATGGTACATTAGAAGGCTGCTATGAGGATTTTGTGGTTCTTGAGGGGGACCCTCCATCTTGGTATTCATTATCCAACAGGTACTGGCGATTCACCTTTGGTTCTTACAAGCTAGATGGATTCAGATTGGGCCGATGATGTTGACCACCAGAGATCAATGACAAGATATTGTTTTACTTTGGATGCAGGTGTTATCTCGTGGAGTAGCAAGAAGCAGCCCACTGTTGCCCTTTCTTTCACAAAGGCAAAGTATCAAGCAGTGTCTTCTACCACATGTGAGATGGTATGGCTTCAAAGGTTACTAGGAGAGCTTGGCTATTCTCAAACACGTTCTACAATACTTCATTGCAACAATGAGAGTTGCATTGCTTTGGCACAAAACCCAGTGTTTCATGCTAGGTCGAAGCACATTGAGATTCGATACCATTTCATTCGGGAGAAGATCTTGGATGAGACCATTGATGTGGTTTATTACAAGACAGAGGATAATCCCGTAGATTTGTTTACGAAGGCACTTCCTCAGCTTCTTCTCCGACAGCACTCCAGATCCCTAAGCCTTATGCCACATCCACGATCTAAGAGGGGTTATTAGAGATTAGTCATCCCCTAGACTAGCATTTCTCAAGTTACCATTGGTGCAGTCAGTTCTCTCAAAGGTACTCTCAGAGGGCATTATTCATCATTCTTATCAATCAGTGGGCATTTTCAACAGGCACAATGTACGGGAAGTTTATCAAGCAGCCAATGATGCCACGTGGCAGCTAGAGGATTATTCGCTGATTATATTATTCATTTGTGGTGCGGGCAGTAGTTTTTTTTTCTGAGTCGGTCAATTTTTCTAGCCACCTACATTATTTTATGGCATTATTTCCTCCTATTTAGCCTTCAGTGGCAATCTATCCTCCTCACTTGCTTTTCAGATTCTTTGACTGCAAATTTCAGTGTTCTTGAAGAGTCTCTTTCCTCTCTCCCTTTCTCTCATGTTCATTGTCTTTTAGTCTTGTCCATATGCTTCTACATTTGCTACACTCTGACAAGTGCAAACATCTCCTAGGTCCACTCACCTCAATACCACCAACTTGAGGCTCACTCACTCTCACTGCATCATATCAACATGATTCATTTACTATGATTCAATGTCATTTCTCGATATGGTATCAAAGCAAAATGCTCATTGAGATGAAGATCCTCTTTGTCAATAGGCAAATAAAAGTTACAGGATCAGTAACATTCTCATATTCTGACTTATTTATTTCCATTAAGCCGTTTTCTCTGTGTGTATGTGTGTGTCGGAGGGTGCATTGGGGTGGTGGGGAGTGTGTGTTCCATTATATTCTCCCTCCCACCCTATCATTACTTTTGATAGACTAGTGCAATGGCTTTAAAAGGTAATGGTTATCTTACCAAGGAAGTCCAAGTAGTCACCCCAGAGAGGATAGAGCATTAGACAAAGGGTACTTGTGGGCTACCAAGTAACCTATCAAGTCTTGCAAAGGTGGATGGAACCACAATGAATTGTTTATAAATAAAATCAAATATATCGATTATAAAAGTGTTTTGAGAGATTGTTAATGGTCGATTAAGTAGTTGTACCATACAGGAGAATAAGAAGGGATGGTTAGGTCCAATCTATCACAAAACACACAAGCTACCCATCCACTCCAGGGTATTGATGATAAGAGAAGAATGACAATGTGATGGTGTGGTATATAAACTACCGGTGGAAACAGCTTAGGATCCATTGAGTGGTGCCTTGCACAATGAGTATATGATATGCTATGAAATGCTTATCCAACAGGTGTCACTTGGACAATGTCTCTCATGGGGAAATTGTTCGCTTGTCCAAGCACCTTGTACAAAGTTGATAAAATCATGCAATGCAAAGGGGAAACATATCATAAAAATCTGAGAGTTGATGCAAAATTATCTTTGTCGCCTAAAATAATGAGATGGCACGAGGAGTGTCAAGGGTTGGAAGCGTGTGCTTTGATGGTGTATGGAGCAAAGGTCTATGACTCTTTAGTCGAGTGATTGTTCTTGCTATAGTAGGAGCAACTAGGTGCGTGTGCTTCCACCTCTGCAAAACTGGATTGGCCTTCCTTTCTAGCCCTATTTTGGGCATGAGAAAGATTGTTGAGCTAAAAAATGCATTACATGGTGATTAGCCTCTTAAACAATTCCAAAACAGGCTTATTTAATGTAAAACCCTAAAACAATACACAGTTCGAGAGAGTTTTTGTGAAACCCTAATTTGGAAGAGTCCATCCACATCTATACATAGATAAGCTGCCCCCATTTAGTCTTCATCCTTCTATGCAGGTTTCTCACTCTTTAGTGCAGATTTCAGCCATCAATCTTCCTCCAATGGTTGTCCAACCTCCGCAACCACTGCCATGTCCTCCTCATCAGCCTTAGTACGTGGCCACTACTTTCTTGTTGCCACCCTACAGTCTAGTACCCTTCCTCTTACTGTGTTTGGACATCTCAGCCATCGCCAACCTTTGTAGCCTTCAAATCAGCTTACATTTTCAGCCCCTAATGCTTAGCGACTAGTGCATCTTCCCCTGACTACCTAGTGACTCCTCAGACTATTGCATTTTGTACTTTCATGCGTCACCTTAATCATCATCAGCTTCCTCAGTTGTCGCCTAGTGCTCCTTTGCCTTTAGTGATCAGCGTCTTCATCTTTCTTCACTCCGGTTGGTGGTCACACTACTTGGGATCCATCTCTGTTGGATGTCACTCTCCAACATTGTTACTCTACCCTTGGGTACTCTATACACTCTTCATTCATTTACATTTTTCATTCACTTCAGAGTTGGATTCTTTCTCTCTCCTTTTGCTTATGTTTGTTTCTATGTTTGACTTTTGAGTTTTGCTTTTAGGGTTTGAGTTTTGCATGTTTGTGTCTGTATTGTTGTGTTTTTGTTGTGATCATACACTCCATGTTTCCTCAATACAAACCCTAGCAACTACTCCACATTTCTTCACACTTCCCCACGTAATCACCTTCCTTGTATTATGGACCTAGATCTATGATTGCCAAAGCTTATTGACATGCTCCCGCATGGAAGCGGAGTTGGACGGGTTCAACATTCGCATCTATACCTCCAAAGACGAATGTTTCATAGCAGTCATCTGATTGTACTAGTCTAATTCAAACCATATCTCTCGAGCAACTGTCAAAGCTCGATGTGAGCTATCACAGTCGAAGTGCAAGAGAGAGAAAAAAGAGCGAATACAAGCATTCAGTTTATCCCAATGCATGTACCTTGAGCAACTCAACTTTCTCATCAGCAGAAAGCTTGGAGACATCATAAGCTATAGGATGGTCTATAGCCTCAATCACAAACTCCGCCAAATCATAGGACTCCAACATGGCAAGCATCATTACCTGTCAAATGCGGTAGCTTCCCATTGAGCTTCTAATTGGAAGGAAGAGCCAGTAACATGGGGACCTTATAGTCCATGATAGCCTGAAACTCCACATCGATCTCAAAAGACATTTGTCACCTAAATAACCTACACAAAAACAAGGGTAGCCCCCTCGAACTCCGCAAATGGTGCCTGCTAGGGCTTCCTCTACTAGTCCCAAACCTATTTCAACTGCCAAAGGTGATGAAAACTCAAAATCTACTCCAAAAGGCTGAAAAAACCTTTTCTCCTTCACAAATAGCAAAAACCTGCAAAAGATAACAACTTTGCTACTTTCTCAAACTACTCCTATTTGCCTCAGCATTCTAACGCTGAAAACTCAAACTTTTGTCACACTAAAATCTCCCATTCAGGTCTATCCACACAATCAATTGGTCCTTCAACATTGTTTTGATACCATGTCAAAGTGCAGCGAATGTGGAAGTGTATGATCAAATTGAAAGAAAATGAACATGAGAGAAGAGGGAGAGAGAAAAGAGACAGAACGCAGAAATCTGTAGTAGATGAATGCTGAAGTGAAGAAGGCAAATGTATACACAAGCTGTCGAACGTATCACTATGAGCCAATTTTCTCTCCACCTAAAATGACAAGCAAAGAATGAGTGTGGCAGGCTGCCTATAAATAGGCAAGAAAAATAGCAATAAAATAATTAGGTCGGCCAATAAAATTTGACCAACTACTAAATAAAATAATGCCTAAAATGTTATGCACTAATATAGTACTGCCACATGGCAACCTGCGCAGCTTGCCTAACCTACCTGACTACCTGGTAAAGCTGGAAATGACCTGTAGGCTGCATAGAACTGTGCCCAAAAATGTGTAACTGTGCCCGAGAGTACTAACTGTACAACGATAACCTACCAATGTCTATCCAAGGGATGAATATATCTTCTAAACCTCTCCTTTGGTAGATATAGAGCTTCAACAATCTAAGGATGGATATAATTATATGTAGCCCCTATATCAAAATGAATGAAAATAGGCTGATTAGCAATTCCATCCTTACGCTTTGGCTCTTATTGATCTGATTCTTTTGATCAAACATCTTGGTCTTCTTCTTTTGTGGTTCTTCCTTGGAGGACTTACCAAGCATCCATGGCATACGTAGTCCTTCAACTTCTAGGGCCGTATCTTGGGCTGCTTCCAAAGTATCAGGCTTTGTCATCTTGACACCTCATCATACCATTGGATATGACCTATGGATAAACTTTCTCCTCTCTAAATTGAAAGGAACTTCATTACAACATGTAAATTTAAGAGAAATATCTGAAAACCTATTGATATATGTTTCACCATTGTCTCCTTGGCTTTGCTTCAACTCATCTTACTCTTGTTGACATCAACTTCAAAGAATGAAGACAAAAACTTCTTGTTAAACATCTCCTTAAACTCTTTCCAGAACTTGGATTCCTTTCCCTCTTGAACAACTTGTGAGAGTGCGCAATGGAAGTAGCAACACCAACACAGAGAGAGAGAGCAAGAGAGAGAGAGAAGGAATCCTGAGGGTTTTGCGCAGAGAGAGAGAGACTTGTATCCTGAGAGAGAGAGAGAGAGAGAGGCAAAGTCACGAGAGAGAGAGAGGAGGTGGCAAAGCGATGATGGATCTGGCTCCCTCCTGACCAGGTAACATGTGTCCTACCCTGTGCGCTGCGAGAGATCTCCCCTCAAACCAAAGTAGGGTTCGTTCTGCCCTGACGACAACATCGAGCCCTGCCCTCGACCACTCGCCCTACCGACCTGTAAGTACCCTGCCGTCCTGCAGAGCCTACTGCCGTGCAACCTACTGTTCTGGGTCCTGCTCTGAGAGAGAGAACGAGAGAGAGAGAGAGAGAGAGAGAGAGAGAGAGAGAGAGCACGCTGATGGACCAAGCCACTACGGGTCCCTGCTTATATACCCGTCTGGTTCGCTTTCCTCTACTCGAGCCTTGCCCTGCCTGCGAACAGCCATCGCCCTGTACTGCATGCGCCCTTCTTTCCTATGCTGCCCTGCTCTGACTGAGAGAGAGAGAGAGAGAGTGTGTGTGTGAAGATCAATACAGACAGCCTGCATAATAGCAAACTGTCAGTTCACAGTTTCAAGACCTGCGCAGAGAGCCTAAAACACATCCTAAGGGTTTTGCACAAAGAGAGAGAGAGAGAGAGAGAGAGAGAGAGAGAGAGAATTTTGGGACCGGAATCTGCTTCTGCTATGGCAAATCTACAGGAATCTAATGGTATCGATACGGCCTCTCTCGATCAACAGATCGGGCAAGGGAATAACAAGGACTTGGCCGACTCGGATGGTGATTCCTTGACTGATGAACCCGGACCGTTGCTGGATAGTGAAGAGATAGGCAAACGTCGTAGGATGTTGGTTGAAGAACTGGCCTTTGGCCCAAATTTGCTTTAGCCTAAGGTTCATGTTTCGTGTCCGCAACCTAATGGGTCTTTACAATTCATGCTGGCCACTACCAACCATCTTATGTCGGATTATGTCCACTGTAACGAGGATAAAGCTAACACATTACCAGATGGGGATCAAGTAGTTGCAATCATGGGAACTGACCTGGTCCTACAATAGATAGCTGCTTTCCGGAGGGCAGCCATATTTTATTTTACTGGAAGGACTCCTTTGATCACCAAAATTCGTGCTTGGCTACAGTCTATGCTTGTCAGTTTTGAACAATGCACAAATTATGCTTCAGGGCGTATACAGGTTCCCCTGGTTGAAGAGATTTATGATGGCCCGAAGGGGTTCTTTGAGGTTCTTTTTCATTCTACGGAAATACGAGCTCTTGTTATGCAACGCATTCCTTTGTTTATGGATGGGCAGCTAGTCCATGTGGCCCCTTGGAGGCCCATGGCTAAATTTCAGGACATGCTAAGACAGGCGTACCCAATTTGGGTAGAGGTGGTGGATTTCCCTACACATCTTTGGAGACTCCTGTCTTTGGTACCAAGAACCCTTGGTGAGGTTTTGGTGGAACCTCGGCTGGCTTCCCGCAATAGAAAGAAGGCATGTATGCTGTGGGATACAAGCAAACCTTGCCTGACAAAAATTCGTTTTGAAGTTCCAGGCTTACAAACATTGGTGTATGAGTTGAAATGGGGTACGTTTGCAGGACACTGTTTCAGATGTGACCAGTTGGGCCATTTCGTTTCGGAATACGACAAAAATACGGAGGTAGTGCAAGGCCCTATGGATCAAGATATGGAAATGCAAGACCACCACCCTCAGCAGATGATTCAACAACCAGAACCTGATCCAAAGTAGCTTCCCCAACAAGGTCATGATGAAGGCAATAAGAATGTTCCTCACGAGGGTGGGGAGCGTCCTTCGATAGCAGTTGGGTGGAATTTGTCTCCTCAGGAGGATTCTTGGGTCACTGTGGTTCGTCGTAATGCTAGGCAAGATTCTCGATTGAATCCTATCCATCCTCCGCCACCCCCAATCACTCAGAACTTCCAACGCAGAGGTAAGGGGTTTTATATGAAACCTCAATCTTTGCATGCTCTGGCAGTGGAAGATAGAAGGACTTCTGATTCAACCTTGCGATTCGATGCTCATGGAAGGCTTGTGCCTCCTCAGGATGTTTTCTACTCCTAGCAACTACAGTTTCCTTCCCGAGCTTTGATTGCAGGTCTACAAAGGGAATATCTTGTAGATGTTATCCGTACTGAAATGTAGAGATTCCACGCTGCCAATCCTATTGATGTAAAAGGGAAAGGGAAAGCGATGGTTTAGTAGTTTTTCTTATTTTTTGATTGATCATTAAAATTGCTTTGTGGAATGTCAAAGGTATTTCTTCAGGCAGCAAGCAGTATCGGTTGTGGAAAGTTGTGCTTGTTGGAAATTGGGATGTTTTTTGTGCTGTGGAGCATAAACAGCATTCTTTGGCTGCATCTTCTTATGTGTATAAGGATTATGTGGTCTTTTTTAGTGGTCGCGCTCCGCATAAATCGGGAGTTATGTTGGCTGTCAAATCCTCCCTGCAACCAGCATTGGCTTCTCAAGATACCCACGGCCAATTTCTGATCCTGGAAATATGTTATGAGGGGAAGCTTTTGTGGATTGTAAGCGTGTATGCTTCTTCTAATGCAAGTGAACGTCATCAGCTTTGGGATGACCTGTACTGCCTTGCCTTGGCTCCTCAAGGCTTTGTTATGGCTGATTTTAATGCCTATGTTTCTACAGATCAGGCAACCTCTCCGCATTCGGTTATGGATGGTCCTAAGCGACAGGGTTGGGATGCTCTTGCAGGGGCATCTCTGAAACAAGACATGTAGCCCTGGATGTATCCATCACAAGCCGAATATACTTATCGCTCTTTTCAACATCCAAATACTTGGGCTAGACTGGATAAAATCTACATCTGCCAAAGTGACTCCTTTCTTCTTGCAGTCATTGATATGCAAGTGGAAAGACAACATGTTTTGTCAAATCGTTACCCTTTGGTCTTGGAAATGAGCCCCAGACCTGTTCATGCATTCAAGGCTCTCCTTGCCCATTTGCCTCTTCGATTTAATCAATCTTTTTTGCAGCAAAATCAATTTTTGGAAGGTGTTCAGCAACTAATAGCTTCTTTTAGCACAAAGGTCCTATCTAGAGGGATGGAAGCATGGGCCGTTTTTAGGGATAATGCGCGAGCATTATCCCAACAATATGGTATTCAGCATGCTTCCTCATTTCGAGCTGAATTGTAGCATGCTCAATCTTTATTAGCTCATTCCTTATCTCTGTGTCAAACTAGGGATTCCAATGATGACTTGCTCACTTGCATTGAATGGCTGAAAGGCAGGGTCCAATCTCTTCAGGAAGAGGAATATGCAAAATACAAACTGTTAGCCAGAGCCGAAGCTTTACATCATAACAACTGTCAAACTCGTCAATTTTTTGCTCGTCTACATCATAAATATACCCAGGAAAATATTGTGCGCTTAAAGGATGGACAAGGTGATATGGTGACTAATCATGTCTCCATTATTCGCATGATTGTAGACTTTTATAGGGCCTTGTTGGGTCCGCAAGAGATTCTTTTAGATATTGTTCTCTCTGCTCGAACATACATATGTGACCTAGTTAGTAATCAGGTCAAACCAGAATGGGTGAATATAATGGAGGCCGATATTTCTGAAGATGAAGTGGAAAAAGTGTTGTCTCACTTGCCTCGAAGAAAAAGTCCAGGCTGGGATGGGCTTCCTAATGAGCTGTTTTCAGCCCATGTGCAACTGCTTAAGGACCCATTAACTCGATTGTGTCAACAAGTATGGAACTCTGGTATGATGCCTTCAGATTGGAAGATTGCAATCATCGGGTTGTTACCCAAGGTTCCCTCTCCGACCTCTTTTAAACAATGGAGACCCATTTCAGTTATGGGATCGTTATATAAAATCTTCTCCAAGATTATTGCCAATAGATTGCAGAAAGTATTTCTGCACCTCATTCATCCACATCAATACGGTTTCATTAAGGGTCGAAATATAATGCACAACATTTTGAATGTGCAACTAGGAATTGATTATGCCAAAGCTTCTAGCCAGCAAGTTATTATGCTTCAGTTGGATATAGAGAAGGCATTTGATCATGTTAGTTGGTCATTTTTGCGGCAATTAATGTCTACAATGGGTTTTGGGCCCCGTATGATTTCTCTAGTTGATACCATCAGTCAAGGTGTTGTGGCCCATATTACTCTTAATGGAGGGATTACGGAGGAAATTGCCTTATCTCAGTCTCTTCGGCAAGGCTGTCCTCTCAGCCCCTTGCTATTTGCTTTGGTAACTCACCCGATGCTCTCATTCTTGGATAAGTTGGCAGCTAAAGGTGAGATAGTTGGCTTATCTCTTCTTGGCGGTGGTCAGCTAGTGGGTCAATCTTTGGAAGATGATTCTTTTATGTTCCTTCAAGCGGATCGTATTAATGTCAATAGGGAAATGGTGGCCTGGAATCTTTTTGCTTTGGCATCGGGTCTTCACATTAATACTCAAAAATCCACCCTTCTCTCCTATGCAGAGAATGATCTGCACGCCTTGGGATGGAATGGAATTGTGATCCCAAGGGGCAATATGACCAAACACTTGGAATATCCTATTGGTGTGGAGGTTGCTCCCCGTGCCTTGCTAGATTGGATGGCATCCCGAATTCATGACAAGTTCATGTACTGGAAATCTCAGAGTTGGCCTCTACATGTTAGGCTAAAAGTGGCTTAATGCATTATGATCAATATTATTTCGTTCTTTCTGCCATTGCTACCTTGGACTAAGAAGTTCCTTTTGGATTTGGTCCAGCCTATCAGATTTATGCTGTGGAAAAATAAAGGCAATCATTTGGGGCAGGTATGGATCTCCTGGCAACATGTAACCACTCCGAAAAGGATGGGGGGTGCAGATTTGTTGGATGTTAATTTGCATATGGCCGCTTTGAAGCTATCCCTTTTGCAGAGTCTATGTATTCAGTATCATCCTTGGTCAGTTATTGCCAAATTCTTCATAGAAAAGACTGGCATCTCTCATGGTAGCACGGTTATTCATGCTTCCTGGTGGCATGCGATTAATTCTACGAGGCCTATAAAGGTCTCCCAACCTTTTCTCCTTTCGCATTTGATTGCTTCCTGGCAAGAGATGCTTCGTTTTGCAGTTTGGCGTCCTTCGGATATTTGTAAGGAGGAAAATTCGTTGCAAGAAGAAATACTGGCTTCCTCAAGGTTGTTGGATTGGCCACAAAAAGATTTGCAACGAGACAAGTTTAATCGGATGGCTAGGTTAGGGTTGAAGACAGTCTGTAACGGAGTTATTCCTGGGCAGCCCCGCCTTTATTCTTTTAGGCGTATTCGTCAGTACTTTAGGGTGCCTCGTGGATACAAGGACATTTGGTCGTCCATACAGGACAATCTTCAAAGGTTCTCTCCTTTGCCTGCGCTACAGCCATTGGATCCATGGCGTGACTGGATGTTTGTGCTTCCTGATGACTTTGAGAAAAGATCAGCTAATCAGATATATCATCAGATGGTGGAAGCTAAGAGATGGGTCACGGGGAAGGTTAATAAGCTTTGGCATCTCAGGAATAGCAAAAGAAGTGGCGGGAAAGATTTATCCAGCTTTGGAAGTCTAAGGTTCCATATCAGGGTAAAGTGTTCATGTGGAGGCTGCTCATTGGGGGTCTTCCAACGGGAGAAGTGCTCCGTGCCCAAAAGATCTTTGCAAGTAATTGTGTTTTCTGTACTACATGCGATGAGACATTGGTTCACCTCTTTGTCTCTTGCCCTGTTGCGCAACAGATCTGGAACTTCATGTTCCGTGTGTTGTTCTCTGTGGCTCAGCACCGCATACCAGTTCGTTCATGGATTATCGGAAATATGTCCTCTATGCCCTCTTTGCCTTTAGATTGTTCTTGCATATTCCATTTCCTTAGATGGACAGCCCTATGGCATATATGGCGTACTCACCATACCTTTATTGTTGATTCGGCATCGGGCATCCATGGGCATGTGGCCCATGTGCGTGGATTGGTGTTATGGAAAATCTCTTCTATGATATCAGTTGATCTGGTCCTTCCGGATATTGCTGCTCCCTAGCTGGCGATTGTTCGCTCTACTCCAGCTGTTCCTTCTGTGTGATTTATTAGAATTGGTCATGTAATAGGTTGTTCTGGTTGTTCTCAGAGCCTGCATGCCTCATGTAAATATTCTACAGAGAGAGTGTGACCGAGACAAAGTATGCTGACCTGATGGTCTGATGTAATAGAATGTAAGAGATACAAAGAGAATGTTGACCTGATGGTCTGATGTAAATATTTACTACTCAATTCAATTATCTTCACACAAAAAGAGAGAGAGAGAGAGCAGAAAATGTAGGAAGAAAAACTATACTCAGTGAAATGAATGCTGAATACAAAGCTGTGGACTGATCAGTCCCTGCACCCAGCCCAGAGCATTAGTGAGGGCACCAGATCAAGCTGGAAAAGATAGCAGCACCAATGTCAAAGAGGAGAGGGAGCAGTGTGTGCTACATCTGCAAGAAGAAGTTGAGTGAGAATGAATAAGGGGGCTGCCATATATAGCCCCCAACCTCCAGATCTGGCCAACCTGCTGGTGGCAGCCCTAAAATTGGCTGACTGCCCAAGAAATGGGCCGACTGCATAGAAAATGCCCTAATTGGGCAGACTGCCACCCAAAAGAGAAATGCACACTAAAATACCAATACCCTAGACTGACAGAGCTCCTTTCTCTCTTGCCAGACTTTGACAAGAGCTCACAGCCAAGAGATTACAGACTGACATACAAAATAGGGCCAGCTAACAACCCCTCTTAGATCCTGGGAGGGTCTGAAGACCTAACAATCTCATGCGATGAAGCATAGAAGAAATCAGATTTACTAGGGATATCCTATAGATGGATAAGCTGCCCATCAATGGCAAACTCCATGTACAATTGCGAGAAATCCACAGTAATATTCCTTAAGGTCATCAGCCAATTACACCCAAGTATAACATCTATGGGTCCCATTTCTAAAGTAATTAGGTTCACCTTTGCTTCATAATTTTCAGCCAACTGTATGGGAACGTGTGGACATATTTGAGTGATGATCTCCTCTTCACCATTAGCTACCTAAACTCTTATGGATTACTGTAAATCCGTGGAAAAACTATGCAACTTGTTAACAACTGACTTATTCACAAAACTATGCATGTTACCACTATCTATCAAGATAAGCACATCATTTCCATAAATGGTTCCCTTCATACAAAGTGTATTAGGGCCCTTAGAACTTGTCCAAGCATCCATTGAGATGGAACAAGCAGTAGCAGCATGTATCACATCCTGGATGCCTCCCGGATCAAAAGGAATACTATCACCAAGGTTAAAAGGAAAAGTGTTAGCAAGATCATAGAGTTGTTCTTGTCCAACATCCTCCTCAATATCCTCATTTTCAATGGCAGCCATAAGTGCATTTGCCTCATCAATTATCATCATCTGAGTCTTCAAAAACTAGCATGCTATGGACCTTGGCTTTTGCATTCTTATACGCGCACTTTGTTGCATGGTCGGTGGTATACTTATCACCACATTTAAAAGACGAGCCTTTTTCCTTCCTTTCTTTATACAAGTCCATAGGGATAGACTTTGGACTACAATTGGATGAAATATTACTAGACTTGCTATCCCCTTGTTTATAATCCACTCTTCAATTATTTGCTATTCTAAAATTGCCTTAAGGCCTTGAAGCATTAATGATGAATAAGTTGGCACTCTAGAGCCCCACTTGATGCATAATTGCTACCATAAACATTGCCAAATTACCCCCGTTTTAAAACACTCATTGACTATCTAAAAGTAAGTTGAAATGTAGATTCTCTACTATACTTCCTTTCATACCCTTCCGCAAGCTCAATGGCCTTGAAGAGAGTGGTCGGGTTTTACACCATAACATCAGCTGATAATGAAAGTTCTAAACTATACATATACTTGTGGAGTTTGGCATCATCACTAACAGTCTCTATATACATAGTGAGATACTCCCGCACACTTAAGCCTCTTTGCTCTAATCCGTACCATCTTCGTGCCAATTTCTCTTTTTCAAGCAAGGAAACAAAGACCTCCACCATAAGTGTCTTAAATGCATCCCGATTCTCCACTAGTATATTCTCTTTCTTAATGTACTATTGAGAAACCGCATAAATCCATATAGTTTCCCTTCTTCATTTCCATTTTTTGTTTTAGTTTCCAGCCCCACAAAGGCTTTCTAAGGTCTTCCTAGAGTGTTGGAGCGCCGTACGAGAGACTTCAATGGGCGAGACTCGAGATTGTTCGTGCCTCCCATTCATCCTTGACCCCACTTCTTTCACTCGCTTTGTGTGACCGTCATCTCTCTCTCCTCTCCTTCCACCGTCTCCTCTCCAACTTTCTTAGGCTGCATTTATGGTGGCAATGGCTTCACCTCTCTAGTTGACGACCATCCACACCTTAGCAAGAGCACTCCAGTCTCCACCTCCTAGCCTCAACATCTGCCACCTCATGTAAGCTCCACCTCTTCCAGACATCATCACCCATTATTGGCGACACTATTCAAGTCTGCTAGTGTTTGCATTTTGCACCTTGGCGGCTCCTCCACCATCAGACATCGCATCATCTAGTTGGCAACATCATCTCCAAGCCCTGCTTACGTTTTGACTTCCTAGTGGTTCCTCTACAAAAGATGATCTCCTCCTCTAGTTGGCAACAGTCCCAAAGACCATTGTTGCTTGCGTTTAGGCTTCCTGGCTCATCCTTCTCCATCCGGCCTCACATCACAGTTGGCATTTCCATCATCAAAGGCTACTACATTTGCATTTTCAATTTCTCGCTCTTTCGTCTTCTCCGACATCACCCCTAGTAGCTGGCATCACCCTTCAGGCCTGCATTTGCAGACTCAGAGCCTCCTCATCCTCCAACAACTGTCTCCCTACTCCAGGCATCACCTGTTTTCATCCCTGTGTTACAAATTCAGAGGCTCCTCTTCTTCAACAATCTCCTTGCTCCAAGAGACACCTCATCATCCCTGCATTTGTAGACTTAGAGGCTTCTTCGATAGTCTCCCTGCTCCAAGGCATCCTTCGTGCTACAGTACCCTTATATCAGATTCACTTCATTATTTCATTTCATTCATCTAAGTTTCTCTTCTCTTCTCTTCTCAATGTTTGTCGTACACACTCAGTGTTTCTCCCTACAAACCCTATTGTCCCTCTAGTTGTTCATTCATTTCTTGACATGGTATCAGAGCCAAAGGCGCTCAATGAGCTGTGAAGTTCCTCTGCATCAATGCACACAAAGACACATTGCAAGATCCGCATCAACATCTGATTATTACTCTACTTCCATTGCGTCACTGGCAAATATTCTCCTTCTCCCTCCCACCCCCCCTTTTACAAATTGGCACTACGATACCATCGCATCTCCACTATCAAATTCCTTGTCTATTGGGTGCTCCTACTGTGGCAAGAACGGTCACACCCCTGAAGATTATCAACATCAACCTTTGCTCCCTACCCCACCGAAGTATATGCATCTTCCACCAGGCACTCCTTGTGCTACCTTTCCTTTCTAGGCAGCAGAGATTGTTCATCATCAGCTCTCAACTTACTATGCTCAAGGCAATAAGCCGCATCCAATGCACACTAAGTCCCCACGAGCAGACGGAGGCTTTAAGACCTCATGAGGCGAGAAGTCCTCCTAGAGACCACCACACTGTGTGGAAGTTTTTCCCATCCATTTTTTAGGTCCAATGGACCCCGCGGCCCACATCTCCTCCACAGTCCACTCCATTGCGAGCGCGTGATTATTCATACGACAAGTAGGATTTGGTTAGAGGTTTAGTGAGCATGTCTGCAAGGTTATCATGTGATTTGATCTTCGTCAATGTGACCAAACCATCTTCCAAAACCTATCGGATAAAGTCATACCGCACATCAATATGTTTGGAGCACAAATGAAACATGGCATTCTTAGCCAGATATACAACACTCTGGCTATCACATCCCAACACTAGAGTACTCATAGACATGCTAAAATCTTTAGCAAGTCTACTCAACCAAATAGCTTCTTTGGAAGCTTCAAGAGCTGAAATATATTTAGCTTCCGTAGTACTCAGTGCTACGATTTCTACAATTTAGAGCACCAAGAAACTGCTTCTCCAACAATGGTAAAGACATACCCACTAGTGGACTTGTGAGTATCCAAGTCACCTGCCATGTATGCATCACACTATCCTAGCAACCTCAAAGCATCCTGCCCATAGCATATACACTTTCTTTGTGTACCCTTAAGATATCTAAAGATACATTTGACAACCTTCCAGTGTGCTTTATCGGGATTAGACAAATAGCGACTAACAACTCCCACTCCATGACCAATATCCAAATGAGTAGTCACCATAACATACATATAAGAACCACAGGCTAATGCATAAGGAACTCCCTTCATTGCACTAGCTTCCATCTCATCCTTTGGGCTGCTGGCTTTGCTAAGTTTAATGTATGGAGGCAAAGGAACTCCAAGAGGTTTAGCTTCAGCCATGTTAAACCTATGAAGTACCTTTTCAATGTACTTTTCTTGTGATAAAAACAACAATGTCTGATTTCTATCTGTATTGATCCTCATGCCCAAGTTATGCTCTGCATTTCCCAAATCCTTCGTAGAGAAAGCTAATTTCTATTGATCCTTGAGATAATCAAGACTAGTTTTTGTCTTCCCAACTAGCAACATATCATCTACATAGAGAACAAGTATAAGAGGACTACCATCAGTATCCTTCTTCATGTACAAACAGTGGTCTGCATGGTTGCGATTAAACCCATGAGAGAGCATAAAGGTATCAAACTTCTCGTACCATTGTCGTAGTGCCTACTTCACTCCATATAGGCTGCATTTCAATTTGCATACCAAGTGCTCTTTGTCAGGAACTACAAAACCCTCAGGTTGTTTTATGTAAATCTCTTCATCTATATCACCATGCAAAAAAGTTGTCTTCACATCCATCTCGTACAGCTCCAAGTCAAGTACTGCAATGAGAGCAAATAGCACACATAAAGTAGTCATCTTCACAACAAGAGAGAAGACCTCCTGGAAGTCAATACCTTCCTTCTGTACATAACCTTTGGCAACTAATCTTGCCTTGTACTTGGGTTTCCCATCAACCGTTTTTACCTTATACACCACCCACTTATTTGGAAGAGCTTTGCTTCCTTTGGGTAGAGGTACAAGATCCCAAGTATTATTTATATACAGAGATTTTATTTCTTCCTGCATTGCAAGCTCCCACTTATTGCTGAATTTACATAACTTTGCCTCTCCATAAGTAAGAGGTTCACCCTCGTCTATCAACATGACGTAATGCAAAGAGGGGTCAAATCTTAGTGGCTCCCTTCTAAACCAAGTAGACTTGCATACCCAAATATCTACATTCTCTGGCACTGGCTCTACATTAGGAGGCACATAAATTTCAGCATTTTCAGGCTGCTGCAACCCATGTTCAGCATGCTGTTCATGTTGTTCAGCACCTTCATCTGGTGGACCAGAACCTACATCTTGCTGTCCAGCACCTTCATGAGCGTCTCTTTGCTGTCCAACTTCTTCCAACTCAAAAATGACTGGCCGATCATCAATTTCACCTTGTAGTAAAGCATCATGAGGTTCTTTTTTGACATAGTGGGTGGCTGTACATGCTGAAATTTGACTCTCTTAGAGTTTTCATCAAATGCCAAAGCATTTTTCAGCAACTTTGCCTCATTGAACACTACATCTCAGCTGCATACAATTTTGTTGGACTGAGGTAACCATATCCTATAGCCCATTTCACCATCATCACCATAACCCATAAAGGTACCCTTGGTGGACTTAGCATCAAGCTTACTTCTTAGTTCATTCATGACATGTACAAATGCATCACAACCAAAGATACATAGATGGTCATATGAGGCCAGTTTGCTAGACCAAACCTCCTCAGGGATGCAATTCTTTAAGGACTTGTTAGGAGAACGGTTGCAAATGTGTACCACGGTTTTTAATGCCTCTCCCCAAAATTCACGAGGGAGATTAGCAATGGACAGCATACACCGCACTCTCTCACACAATGTCTTGTTATATCTTTCTGCCACCCCATTCGAAGAATGGAGCTGTAAGCTCCCTTTTGATACCATAAAAGTCACAAAAGGACTTAAATTCAGTAAATATGAACTCGCCCCCATTATCTATTCTAAGACATTTCAGCTTTTTCTCTATTTGAGTGGTCGCAAATGCATGAAATGACTTAAATACAGCCAATACATCACTTTTCTTTTTTAACAAATATATCCAAATCTTTCTGGAACAATCATCAATGAATGAGATAAAATATGCAGCACCTCCCATAGATTTTACAGGCATGCTACACACATCAAAATGCACCGAATCCAAAAGATTTTGTTTGCGAGAGACACCAAAATAATAAGAATTTCTCACTTGCTTACCAAGTTGACAATCATTACAAAAGTCAAGCTTTGAGACCTTAGAGTCAAGTACTTTCAAAGAAGAAAGGACTTCAAGTCCCTTTTGACTCATATGACCCAATCTCTTATGCCAAAGCTCTAAATGAGAACCAATTTCAGCAATGGCAAGAAATTTTCCGGGTAAGGCTTTGCGCTGTAAGCAATAAAGTGTGCCCTTTTTGCAGCCCTTTACAACAAGCATAGAGCCCTTCTTAAGTTTCCATTAACCACCACCAAACATTGTGGTGTAACCATGCAAATCCATCTGTTCCACAGATAACAAACTTTTCTTGACACCATGTACATATCTGACACCTTTGAGCACAAGCTCCTAAACATTGTCCAAAGACAAATGTATGGTGACAACCCCATCAGTACTACAAGCATGATTAATACCAAGGTAAACATTGCCATAACTACCAGTATCAAAAGTAGCAAAACACTCCAAGCATGGAGTTACATGGAATGAAGCACCAAAGTCTACTATCCATGTCTGTGTCAATCCATCATCGACTGTCAATAATGCATCAATAACATCTTCTTTAGTAATCTGCATGTCTTGAACATGAAGAACAAGAGCATCATTGACAGCACAAAGTAAATCACCATCTGCATCAAACAATTCTTCAATGACAACACTAGAGGTCACATTGACCTTCTCTTTGTCCTTTGAAACCTCAGGCGCATCAGCCTTTTCCTCCTTTTTCTTCTTGTCTCCTGCATTCTTCTTTCTTTCCTGTTCCTTTTTTAAGTATCTACAATCAAGCTTCTTGTGACCTTTACAGCCACACTAATAACATGTGATATCTTGCTGCTTTTATTTCTCTCTACTCTTACTTCTGCTTCTTTGTCTTACATTTGCATTCTTCTTATCAACTCTGACATTGTATGCTGAACTACTACCTTCCCCACTCGGTTTTCGTCTAATCTCTTCCTTGAGAATAGACCCTCTCACATCATCATATGTGAGGCTAGAATTGTTGCTCAAAGAAATCACAAGTGTTTCCCATGAGTCTGGCAATGTCATAATCAAGAAAATAGCTCTCAGCTTATCATCAAAGTCAAGATTTGCATCCTTGAACTGATTTAGAATACTTGTATATGCACTCAAGTGCTCAGAAGCCGGCTTGGACTCATCTAGTTGCATATTCACCAACTTCCGCATTAAATGCACCTGATTGATAGGTGTGGTAATCTCATAAGCGGTCTTCAACTTCTACCATATAGCATGACCTGTATCCAAGCCTTTGATATCTGTAAGGATATCATCAGTGACACCCATTTTGATATAGGCCACAGCTTTCTTGTTCACCTTGGCCCAATCTTCATCAGGCATCTATGCATGCTTGTTTAGTTGCAAAGCATCTTCACAATCTTTCAAGAAAAGAATACCCTGCATAAAATCTTTCCAAATATCAAAACCTTGACCGTCAAACCGTTTGATTTCCATCAAACTTTTTGTGTCAAAACTGAAAGAAGTTGTAGCCATTTTGCCAAAATCACAGATATCAGCCAAAGAATATGCAAACACCTAAGCTTAGCCACCAAATACACTTGCTGTCCTTGCTTTATCAACAATAAACCACTGCTGTTTATGCACAACCAGCCAATATAGAGGCTGAACCAGCAAGTCCACAGATGTATCCAATCAGTGTGCTCAGTCAGAGTATTCAAAACTGAAGAAAGAGCTGTATTTCAGACAGTATACAGCTCGCGAATCAAGATTTCTGCACAAATGAGGACTTTTACAAGTGGTCAACCTGCTTTGACCGCCACACAGTCGCCTGCTACTGCTATCTGCTGTCAAGCAGCCACCACCGGCAGGCTGACGGCTGCCTGCGCAGACCAGTTTCTGCTGTTGGCTGATCCCGCGCAGTCAAAATGACTGCTGATGATGCAATGAATGCAATCGCGTGCTGCTGTCATTGTAGTAAATGCAGTCGCCAGCTGCTGCGCACACACACAAACCTAGAAAAACTGACAACGTGACTTGAAAAAATGTCGCCTCGATGTGCATGCAGCTGCTCACAAACAGTTTGCCGCTGCTGCAGTCCATGAACAGCTGCCTCAAGATGCGTGCTCGCCACCAGCTGCCTCGAACGTGCACTCTGATACCAGTTGAAGGAGAGTTGAAGGCAAGAGCAAAGAAATGGCAGCAGCAAACGTGAACGATGTGCAGGCGTGAAGTACAAGAGAGAAGTCAACAATAGAGAGAGAGAGAGAGAGAGAGAGAGAGAGAGATAAAACATGATTTGTGTGTACCAACAATGTGTTGGTACACAAAGATAAAGAATGTATTTATACTTTAGGATTTACAGGTTTTTTACCCACAAGGGTACATTCACATATACAAATAAATAATACAATACTCGGGAAGTGAACAGAGGGCCTTTACACCTAACAATTGCTTGTGTTTAGGCTTCCTAGCTCATCCTCCTCCATCTTGCATCACACGACAACTAGCGCTTCTATCATCAAAGGCTGCTACATTTATGTTTTCAATTTTTGGCTCTTTGGTCTTCTCCAGTGTCACTCCCCAATAGCTAGCATCAGTCTTCAGGCCTACATTTGCAGACTCAGAAGCTCCTCATCCACCGACGGTAGTCTCCCTGCTCCAACCATCACCCGTCTTCATCCCTGCGTTGCAAAGTCAAAGGCTCCTATTCTTCAATAGTCTCCCTACTCCAAGCAACACCTCATTATCCCTATATTTGTAGACTTAGAGGCTTCTTCAACAATCTCCCTGCTACAAGGCATCCTTTGTACTATGGCACCCTTGTATCAGATTCACTTCATTATTTCATTTCATTCATCTGAGATTCTCTTCTCTTCTCTTCTTAGTGTTTGCCGTACACACACTATGTTTCTCCTTGCAAACCCTACTGTCTCTTTGGTTGTTCGATCATTTCTTGACATGTACTCCCACTAAGTATGCGCAAACCCTTCCAAACAGAACAAAGCGAAGTGGATCTTCATCTCATCAATCCTAGGGAATATGTCAAAATAGGACTCCAACTTTGTAATCCATTTCTCTAGGTCGGATGGTGAAGATAACTACCCATTGTACTTTACTAAAACTATTTTATCTTTCAACTCCCTTTCATGACAAGGTTGTTGTCCCAAAATAGACTGATCATGATTGATAGGCATCGAACTTCGAAAATATGACGATGTTGTTCCATAAAGTGGATGAGAATTAGTTTGGAATCTTTTCGGTGGTAAAGGACTCCTAGAAACTTCAGGATTTAGCCCGCAAACTTGTGGATTAGCACCATTTATGTTGACCTAATAATCATCATTCCTTTATGAAGCCTCTCCTACTTTATATTGATTATTTGGAATGCCCCTTCATCCAATAATGCCCTAACTTTGAAAATTAAGATTGGGTGGCTGAAGTGAAACTAATGGCTCATTGTTTGATTATGCTTTTTCCCTAGCATCCTTAGTACCCATTTGTATTTGCATCCATTGAGAAATTTAAGCCATAATTTATGCATTTGACTCTACCAATTTGTCGACTAAAGCCTTTGTTTGGTTGTGAAATCCACTAACTTTTCAAAAGAAGACTTCGTCTGATGGCTTGACAAGACCATTTCCTCAACTCTTGATAAAAGCTCCGTATGCCTATGAGTATATCTAGTCTCATGTTCACACATGGTATGATTAAGAGCACTAAGTTCTCCTTGCAATTGAGGCTTTTCAGAGCTCTCTTGGGGTGTGTTTTCCAACAAGGTATCTCTAATTTGTTGGGCATATTCATCCTGGGCCTTATTTTTCCCTTTGTGACCTGGCCATGATAGTGTAGTCTTGCACGACCCCCTATTAGTAACTTGGGCTATAACTTGAGCTAACAAACTTCGATTGCTAAACTTTTTGGTTCAAATTGAAGCCAACGACACCCTCTTCGAGATTAGCACTAGCACATTATAACATTTTTAAAACAAAAATTTTAATCCAATCTCTATCAATGAATTGTCCAATCCTACACCCTGTCTCAATCTGTAAATGCCATATTTCCCCCTGTGGAACCAAAATTGGCATACTTAGAGGCTACCAAACCTTGTGGGGAACTCGATAGGACCTGTGGGCAACTTGTCGTATCTACACTTGTACCCCAATGATAAGGATGGTACTACGCTCGATAGGACCTATGGGCAAGCTGTTGTATCTACACTTGTACCCCAATCCTGCACCCTGTCTCAATCTATAAATGCCATGTTTTACCCTGTGAAACCAAAATTGGCATACTTAGAGGCTATCAAACCTTGTGGGAAACTCGATAGGACCTATGGGTAACCTGTCGTATCTACACTTGTACCCCAATGATAAGGATGGTACTTGTAATGACCTGTTTATACCCTACAATGTTCTATAATGATCCTATTTTAATCTATTTTGGTCTTCAAGAGATTTAACCTTCCTAAGTACTTGAATCTTCAATCCTCTAGGTGCGATACCTGTGTGAGGGATAAAATGGCGTGACATGCTCCCTACACGGGCTCCAAATCACCAAGAGGTGGGCAAAGTTCCCTTCAGGTCAATTGGTTGCACCCCTTCAAAATCTTTAATGTGGGAGAGGGTCACCTCTTTGTTATCCCACTATCTCCCTCAGCATACACCTTTTTCCTCGATGGGAATCTCAACATGGCAAAGACAAGCTATTCTAATCGATAAGCATGATATGCATAACTGAAAATATCCATTCAACTCATTCCATATGATGCAATAGAATGGAATTGGAATTAGAATTGACAAAATGCATAAGAAGAGGTCTTATCACACAATGACTCACTACTTGACTTACCCTTTATAATGGATTTTTAATATATCTTGCCATGAATCAATCAAATATAGACAAGACATTGGATTTGAGTAATGATTGCAACTGACAATTCACTCTTGAACAAGAAGTTTAATACAATGCCCCGATGCTAAACCGGGCTTCTAATTCTTTGTTTTGATTCAAGAGAGTAATGCAATCAATGAATGGGCTGATTTGATCATTGAAGGGGCTTCAAGTTAATGAAATTTCTGAATCCTTTAATCTCTCAGTCAAGTGGACTAAGCCCAGCAAATGGATAGATGATAGAGATCAGGAATTGATTGAATGTCCCTCTTGAATAGCTTGATGAAGATTTGAATACTCCCCCATCATTGAATAAGCTTCCCAATGCTTAACGTTTACAAAATAACCTTCTCCTTAAATGCTTGAAAGCAATCTTGAAGCATCAGAGACTTAAGATTGAAGCTCAATCCTATTTGCCCCAAATCTTGGCTCAAGAATAAACTCCAAAGCTCAATAATGCTCCATTTGCACCAAGAATGTTCCAATGTTGAGAATAAAGAATCAAAATCATGTAAATTCTCTTGAATAGAAAGGCCTCAGCCCATTAAGCTTCGGAAACCATGAATTTCATGCTTAAAGAAAAATCCCCCAAATTGCTTCTTCATGGAAGCTTGAAAGAGTCAAGAGAGCTCAAATGCTTTGAATGCTTGAGTAAAAATTGAAAAGCTTTGTTCAAGCTTTAATGGCTACCCATGGACTACACAGTTAGGGTTTTATAGAGAAGAAATATGCCAAAAAGGACTAAAGAGAATGCTCAGAAGTGAAGAATTTTGTTGCTAATTGAAGACTCGATGTCCAAGATTGATGTAGGAGAGGAAACATAGCAATCAAAGACTAGCAAGAGCCCCTAAAATTGTGCCTTTTTTTTATCTCTTTCAAAAAGTTGTGAGCCTCATAATCACAGCATCTGAAGCCATATTACATTAAAGACATGTAGTGGTGGGAACCATTTGAGGTTAAACTACAAGATGTGGTTGCACCATAAGCCTCTCCCAAATGATTACCTTGATCATAATCCATAATATGAGTTTAAGCCGCTGCCCATGTACCAGCTGTTTTCAGACTTGCATTTTATGAGAACTTAAGAATGTTATGGTTCGATGTGGATGTTTTGGGTGTCTTCATCTTCTTATCATAAGCAGAATGTGCTGCGAATTCCTGTGTCTTTTACACAAAAAATAGTGTCATCTCTCGCAAGAGGTCTTCGAGCTTCATGGGCTTCACTCTGATATTAGTGCTAGCTTCTAAGATTTACAGTACTTAAGACCTGTAGGTACTGTGGATTTTCTAACAGATAGAAAGCTTGAGAGCATTTAGACAAATGCTTCTGTTTTGAACAGCTGGTGCATGGCTCAAGCGCATTGTGGAGGAATGTCCAAATGGCGCAATTGGCAAAAGAAAGCACATGTCAAACGAAAATATCTTCAATTTGTGCAAAAGTGTTTGACGATCTGTTTGAAAATGAGAAGGACAAGTATCCAACAAATTCGAAAACGAGTAATGTACCTCCGGGTGAATGACAAGTTTTGTGAGGTTCAGAAACAATGCAAACGCCTTTGGACAATGCATTTGCGATCTTGTGATAGTGTTATTGTAGAATGACAAGTTTTGTGACATACAGAAAAACGGCATCTGACAGTGCGAACAATGAATCAAGCAGTTGTAGAAAGGCTGGATTTCACGTGTGCGAAAGTGCTACCTCGAGAGAGAATGTCGAGAGCGCAGCTATGGCTTCTTCGACGGGGACGGCCATGGATGGACGATGACGGAGCCAAAAGCCTTCAATGACGCATCACGGGATCCAGCAGCTGCTCAACAAATGTTGCACTCGCCTCAATGACGTATGACGGGATCAAGCAGCTGATCTCGACAAAGGTTGCGCTTTCAGTCTCGCACTGGCATGGCAACAACGACTGCTTTAAAACAAGAGCCAAACAAACATATCAATCTCGCATGTGAACAAGGCTTCGCTGAAAACAAGAGCCAAACATTGGCTATGGTCCCGCAGTATTTACGGACACAAGAATATAGGTGACATGTGAACAAGCGCAAGAGCTATGTTCCATGACAATAATAGGTAAAACATAGGTAAGTAGTGTAAAATGGTAAAAGACATTGAATTAAAAGAGAAGGCAAACAAGCAAACATCCACATATATGAACATTCAATGGCAATACCTTACATGTAAGAGTAATGATTGCCATCAAAGGGCCACATGGCACCATGAAATCCCACTTTTTCAACCCACTATTGGAAGGAAGATTTCCATACCCTCCTGTCTGTTGCATAACCCACACAAGACTAAAATCTTCCTTGACTACTTGTTCATAACTTATAAGTGTCTTTTGCATAACCCACACAAGACTAAAATCTTCCTTGACTACTTGTTCATAACTTATAAGTGTCCTCCGTAAAATCAAGTCTAGCCTTCTTGAAGGCAACCACACCCTCCTAACTCTCCTCTTCCATGATCAAAGTTTAATGCATGGGAATACATCTATTTGGAGAAATCCTTGGACTTCCTATAGTCTCTCAGTTTGTCTACCATTTTTTAGACTTATGCACTCAATCACCACTAAGCAAATTTGAATCTCTATATAAAGAAATTTACAAGTCCCTAAGCAGCACTAGCTAAGTTTTTAGCTATGAACCATCCCCACCTTTGGTGGTGGTTGATGTGAATATTCGTCATTAATGCATGCATGCATTATTAACAAAATGAGTAATCCTATTAAACAATAAGCAAAAGAATAAAAAGTTCAAGCAAGATCTCACAAAGGGAAGACTTGAAAAGCTTTATTTTAATATGGATATAATTTAGTATTGTTGAGAATTCTCAATCAATTTCAATAGAAGGTTGAGAGGTGGAATCTTTTTTGATACAAACATAATCTAGTATTCATGAGAATTCACAACCAATCTCTATATAGAAAGTTGCAAGGTGAGCATCCACTTATCTTTGGCAAACAATAAAACCATCATCCATAGTATGAGGAAGATGCTAATGGTAGAAAGCCATCTTCATCCCTAGCTCATGAACTGGTGTCAAACATGTCCTTCTAGTATCCAATTGTGCATAGGGTCTTATTTGATGATCATGCCAATCTCTAAATGGCTCAAAGTGAGAGACAATGCATTAAGGGATATTCAAAGGCTAGGTCAATCCATTCTAAAGCACAGTAATTCAAAGCTACTTGCTAGTTGACATCTTGGCATACCAACACAAAGTATATCCCTCACTAACAAGTTGTTGTTAGGACTGAGAGCCAACCATGCATACATATCTCTAGTAGCTCGCACAAGCTATATATGAATGGTACTAAATTGATGATATCCTCTATCACAATAGGTGTAGCCCCTAAGTAAGCTCTGATGATCTCATGTGGGACTAAAGCCTTACATCTAATCATCATGATGAATACCAAAGGCCTCTCCATTGATTTTGTTCCAATCTATGTGCAACCCAATCGATGATGGTGATCAAGGCTAGGCTACAATACACGCACTTCTATAATAATGTGGATGTGTGCAAAATATCAAATAGCTCCAACCTAGTGTGAGGGCTCGTGAAATTGCACATGTTAGCACGTTCTCTCTAAATCAATCAATGTTCTGCCCCCTCGTATCCATGTAGTATTTGATGCCACTCTCAAAAAAAGTTTGGACCCTTGAGATTCCTAGATATAAGGATATGCATGCTCCATCTTCTCTTGCCCATAAGTTAAAAACATGTGCTAATATCTTGAAACATTATGATGTGGTATCAAACACCATAACCTGGGTTTTACCAAGGTTTGCTAAAAGGTCACTTTCTTGTGTGCATGAAAGTGTCTCCATAGCCCCTATGGAGAGTAGCTATCAATGCAATGTCATCTACATACGACAAAAGAGGTATCCAAGTATTTGCTAGCTAAGTTCCTTTATTGCCTCCTTGTGAGGTGTAGTCAAACATCTCATCATTGTATAGACCACATAGTGACAAGGAAAGAGGACATCATGTTTCACCCTAATAGCAAAATGAATAGGTGCAAATAAACCCTTAGATATCCATACTCTACCAATTACTCTTTCACATAATACAAAAATCTCCCAAATGAACTCACTAGGCACTCCCATGTCATATAGTCTATGTATCAATCTGGCTATATCGAATGCTTTGTGGAGATCCACAAAGCAATAGTAAATGCATTTCTCATGAGGTCTACCATCTTCAATAATCACTCTAAGTGTAAGAATATGATCTAGTGTTGATAAGGCTCTCCTAAATCTAGCCTTTCCCTATGCTCTAAGGTTCACTCTCTCTACCCATTAGCTTAGCTCATGCTCAAGAATAGAGGCATACAACTCGATCGTGATAATGCTATACTTAGTAGGTAAGGTAGGATCACTTAACTTGAGTATAGATCCAATACTATGAGTGCTCTAGCTCTTCGAAGAGTCTTAGCACATAGGTTTATCAAACATATATTCCAAAAGTCTTGCCACCTATCTCTAGCATGTATCAAGTGCTCTCATACCAAGCCATTATGATCCTGTGGCTTACCTTTGCAAAGATTTTTAATAGAATCTTGAATTATTTTCTTTGTGAAGAGAATATGTGTTTATGGGTGAGGGTTTGATGGCTCAAGAAGGTGAGGTTAACACTAGACTGAGAAATGTGATTGATATGGCTAGGCAATGCTCTCCGAAAAGTCAAGAAGGCTCTCTTCTTTCATTGCAAGAGACATCTAAAGCATAGGTTTGTCTACTTATGAGTAGTAGACAAACCTAATGCCACTTTGCTATGTAAATGAGCTTTAGTCTCATGGAACTCATCATCAAATCAACTATTTTGAGGCATCAACCCAAAGGAAGCTCTCTATGTGGGCTATGAGTATGGAAGATTTGCCCCCATTGTTGAATGTAGAGCCTCACTAAATTATTATGTGAGCTCAAATAATGGAATGGTGGGGGATAGTATTGTGTGGCAATTCAAAGATCTCCATTGAGTAGTGCATGTTGATCTCTCTCAAGAAGTAGTATATTGATGTCACTAATCCATACATGGAATTTGTCCATGAGTGGATTAGAAGTCCACAGTGAATGGTACATAAGTAGATTTGCTATGACACCCCAATGAGAAGTGATGAAATTGTGGCATTTTGAATATAAGAAATTAGATTGGGATCGACAATGACATAGTCCACCATGTCATTGAAAAATAGCTCTTATAAATTGTTCATAAAAGGTCAAAAAGATATCAACTAACTGTAATTCTAGTGTTAAATATTGTTGCAAGTCATCACCATGATCAAGATAGCTGGTGAAAACTTGCTCTTACAATTGTTCATAAAAGGTTGGAAAAGAGGATTGTTACTAGTTTATTCAAAATTGGGTTTTTAAAGAAAGAGTATTAATTACCAAATAAAGGTTTAAGTTTGCTTGGAAAAATTTGTCAAAATATTGAATAGTGCATCCCTTTGGAGCAAGTATGTGAACTAGAATTTTATTCATTTGAGTGAGTTGTTTTACAAGTAGGGGGTTTATATGAATGTGCATGCTAAACTACTGTCATAAAAAGTAATTGTTGGGTCAATTAGTATTTTATGCTTTAGGTGCTTCATTGAAATTCTAATGACCTAAGGTAATGTTCTGAGGCATAATTATTGGGTGAACTTTTAGTTCACTAGGGAAGCATTTATGACTTAGGTCTTTATTGAAACCTTAAGTGTCTAGTCAATTCCCTAAGAAGTAACTTCTCAACTAAGTTATCTATGCAATGTGGCAGTTGGCATTACTCAAGTGTTTCAAGTAGGAGGTTTTATATTTTATATCATGATATTACAGTAAGTAATTTACCATTTTAATATTTTATGGTTCATGTTACATGGCCATGTAAAACCACACAAATACGCTTGGAGTTGTAACAAACATGCATGGGGAAGCCATGTAGCCATTCTTGGCACCCCTCACACGAGTCTATAGTGGTTTATCACTCTCTCAAGTGATATGTTGATATGTTTGCAATAGTTACTCACATGCTTTTGTTCTATGCTCTACTATGCTCATGTCTTGTGTACTTGGATCTCATTGTTAAATTCAATAATTATCATTGTGTGTGCAAACATTTATTCACAACACCTATAAAAACCTTCATGTCTCATCCTAGTCATTTCGAAGGTCTACATGTGAATGCTCACCTATGTAAACTATCATGCCTTGACTTAAGCAACCCCTTTTCTCATCACATGAAAAGCCTTGAATATGCTTACACAATGAGTCTTCAAGCTTGCTAAAAGTAGTAGAGTTGCATCCAAGTTGCAAACACATGGTATAGAATGAATTGAGATTGATCTTTGGCCCATGAAAAAATCAATGGGGAAGAAGAGTTAGTGACATAATTCCCTAGTTCTCTCTCATAATTCAAAGTTAGCCCACTAGTCTTATTGTAACTCATGTATTCTCCCATAACTCAAGGGTTAGCCTAGTCTCCAGTCCACTAATCTTGAAACCTATAAATACCAATTCAAATTGTATGCACGAACTTATCCACATTCTTATATGCCATGATCAAGTTGTCACAATTAGGCTATATTCAATTAATTTTTTTGCATTGAATTCTCTCTCTCTCTCTCTCTCTCTCTCTCTCTCTCTCTCTCTCTCTCTCTCTCTCTCTCTCTCTCTCTCTCTCTCTCTCTCTCTCTCTCTCTCTCTCTCTCTCTCTCTCTCTCTCTCTCTCATGTCAATGTGTGTCTCCCACACAATCATCATCATCATCAATGTTGAGCATTGCTAATAAGATTGACCTCAACAAAACCATTGTCAATGTGTTTTGAATCCTCTATTGTATACCCAATACTATAGGGGAGTAATGTGCCACAAGATGGAATTATCTTTTTTTACCATTCTATGTTTATCCTTAAATGATATAGCATGGATTGGTCATATTCACCATTTTGGTCTCATATATCACTTTTTTCCTTTAGCAGGTGTTGATATATGACTTTCTTTCTCTTTGTGAATTCTCATATATACTCATATACAAATATGCATGCAGAGGCAATATGGCAAATGCCTCCATGGACTTTTCTAAGTGAATCAAAGCCCTTAATATATGATTAGATGGGGAACAACTTGAATAGAACAACTCTCTAGAATAAATGTGGCCTTCTTATTCTATTACGCTCTCAAGGTTCACTATAATGTTTCTAAACTTATTCAATACTTTGCCTCAATCTAAAGCATTTTCCATTATCATGTTTTCATGCTTGTTTGGTTAGTTGTCATGATCTAAATCATGCCTTGGCTATAGAGCAATATAGAAATTGATGCACATTGTATATAAGGTTTTTTGTATGTATAAAATTGAAACTATTTTCTTAAGCTATTTAGAATGGCATTCTTTACCTTGAAGAAAAGTCATCCAAACCAAAAGTGACATAAGTTTGGAGCCAAGCTACTTAAAAATAAATGGTGACTTTGCAATCAAGCTACTTAAGTTTGCATGGCTTTGGAGGTAAGCAATATGGAGTGCCTTTCAAAATGGTATTTATTCCATCATCTTGCTTTCATATGATAAAGATATTATTTTTTGTTCAAACTCTACATGCTTACTTTTTATCTAGAAAGCACGTCTTCCTTTTTGATTGTATGTGATGAAGAAGGCTTCATATTTCCTTTCATGTCTTTATACCTTAGCTTTTTGTACCAAAAAAAAGCAAATATAAAATGCTACATATTTACATTTGACCAATTGAGTGATAAGATTACATTAGATACATATAGATCTTGCACCTATTCTATATATTATTTAGAGGTTTGCCTTGGGGATCTCGAACCAATGAGAAGGCTCCCAAGCCTATCTAGCACAAGGAGGAGAAGTTTGATATTCAAAAAATAAAGGAGAGCTTTTTCTTGAAGTGTGAGTGGACATTATAATTGTTCTCTCTCTCTCTCTCTCTCTCTCTCTCTCTCTCTCTCTCTCTCTCTCTCTCTCTCCCCTTTTCCCAAAAAGAGAGATGAATTTATATTTTAATTGGACATATGCCATGATATAATTTAATGGTTGAACATGTGCATGCAATGTGTGTATACTCCAAAAACATCCACAAATGCACATACACTATAAAAAAAGAATTGAATTTCTTTTTTATTGAACATATGGCATGTGATAATAACTTTAATGGTTAAATATGTCCATGTAATGTATACACACTCTAAGACCATACACAAATGCACACAGACTATAAAAGCACATAAAGAATACATGCACACCTATCCATGTATGTGTGCACAAATATGTGAAAACTCACGCACACACGCACGCACACACACACACACACATGTATGCATATATGCTCATATATACATAAACATACATGAGTGAGAAAAAATAGAGAGAGAGAGAGAGAGAGAGAGAGAGAGAGAGAGAGAGAGAGAGAGAGAGAGAGAGAGAGAGAGAGAGAGAGAGAGAGAGAGAGAGAGAGAGAACACATGTTTACTAGACCATACAAACATACATACATACATATATATATGTACATATATAGATGTATATTGTGTGTGTGTGTGTGTGTGTGTGTACACACACACACATGAGAGAGAGAGAGAGAGAGAGAGAGAGAGAGAGAGAGAGAGAGAGAGAGAGAGAGAGAGAGAGAGAGAGAGAGAGAGAGAGAGAAGAAGAAGAAGAAGAAGAAGAAGAAGAAGAAGAAGAAAAAGAAGAAGAAGAAGAAGAAAAAGAAAAAGAAGAAGTGAAAAGAAAGGAGAGACTTAAGGTGTGAAATGAGTGAGGCCTAGTACTTATGATGTTTATTGTATGCTTGTTTCGTGAGTATATACATTTGTAGTGCAATCCCTTGGAGGGTTTCAACTATATGTTTTATGAAGGCGTGCCATAGACTTCTTGTAAATAAGTTGCTATCACAACTTTTGGTCTTTTTTATTAATGGCGTTGACATTGTTTTCATTTATTTAACCACTTAACATTTGATAAACTAGTTGTGGGATATTACATGTTCACATGTATGTATGTATGTATGTATGCACACACACACACACACGAGAGAGAGAGAGAGAGAGAGAGAGAGAGAGAGAGAGAGAGAGAGAGAGAAGAAGAAGAAGAAGAAGAAGAAGATATGATGCCAGGAGGCATATTCCACGGTGGATTTCGTGCCACGGTGGATTCCGTGAGGTTTTACGGTGAAATAAGTTGCTATCACAACTTTTGGTCTTTTTCATTAATGGTGTTGACATTGTTTTCATTTATTTAACCACTTAACATTTGATAAACTAGTTGTGGGATATTACATGTTCACACGTACATTTCACAGAAGGTAAATAGATGTGTCCCCATGCAAATGGGAAACATGTTAATAGTCAAAAGAAAATTCACACTTTGAATTCTTTTGCTTCGTATTCTATGACATATACAAAATTCTGTGATTGTATTTATTGTTCCACATTGCATGCTAACATGTGTGCTAAATTAGTTACACTCTTGAATCTTACTTGTGTATTTCCTCCAAGCTCCAGTGTACTTTTATGGACCTATTTATAGGGTTTAGGGAGGCATATGAATTTCCTTGGCATATATTTCCATCTTCTTGTAAATGTAGGATTTGGCCTTGCATTAGTGATTCTTCACCTTGCCATTGGATACAATGTGAATCAAGATTGGGAGGCCTCCTCCATCACATCGATGGGTCCGTGGGAGACCTTAATTTTTTCCCCTCAACTTTTTCACACTCTCTGCATTGGGTCCAATTCCTAATTCAAAAACGCTGAGTTCATTCCCTCCTCTAAACTTAATGTGATGAGGAAACACTACAAATGCCTAGCTAATTAATCCAATACCAAATCCTTAGCACTATGATACCTATAGGGAAAACTTAATAGCATCAGTCCCATTTGATTCTCCCAAAGGAAGGGGTAGGGGGCAAGAGCCAAAATCTAGTGTCTAAGACATTGATGTAACACAAGTTAATAGGTTCATTGCAATACCCCAAGCAAGGAGAAGGCATGATGGACATTGGACATTGGAAAGGTTCCTAATTTAGACACTAGAAGGCATGATGGACATTGGACATTGTAAAGGCTCCTAGTTTAGACACTAGAAGGGTCTAACCTTGAAGACCAAATGGTAATGACATGGCCGATGTGGACTTCACAAAAGGAAAACTTAATGGAACAAACTATACCCTATGGAAGTTTAGGATCATCACTATATTGGACTCATATTGAGCTCTTGGATACAGTTTTGGGGATTGATGTTGAACCAATTGCAACACTCAATCCAAGCAATCCTAGCGAGAAAATCCAATAGAGGCAGGTTAAGTAAGAGGGAGAATGTTGAAGGAGAAAGGGAAAGTTGCATCCTAACCAATAGAGGCAAGTTAAGTAAGAGGGAGAATGTTGAGAGAGAAAGGGAGAGTTGCATCCAGTGTGACTATTCAATAGCTTCAAAGGCCATCCAAGTGTAAAGCCAATCCAAGAGTCATGTGGAAGAGCCATTCGAGGCATGACACACGAATTCGAGTGTGTGTCCATTGAAGTAACATGGATTTGAGTCCCTCAAGTTGACACCCATCCAACTCACTCAACTCAACAACTTGGACGATTGAGCCCAACCAACAGTGTTTGAGAGGCCATTTGAGTGGATGGCACCATTGGAGTGGAATACCATTCAAGTGATAGAGCACCATTCAAGTAAGAGAATGCCATTTGGGGGGATGTGCCCATTTAAGTTTGAGAAGCATACATGCCATTTTGAGTGGCCATGGGGATATTCAAATCACACATCCTTTGAGTGAGAAAGAATATGTGTCATTTGAGTGCCAAGTGGCCACTCAAGTGAATACACCATCCAAGTGTAAAAGCAAACGTGCTATTTGAGCGAGAATGCTACTCGAGTGTCAAAGGCCTCAAGTGGGAATGTATCCAAGTCCAAGTTAAGACGTTTGAGTTGAGCATGAAAGGGTCTGATAGTAAAGGTGACTAAGGAGCTAGCTAGGAGATGCATTCAAGGTTTTTTCCCCAACTATGATGGCATGGCCACAACATTGAATACATTGGTAAGAACTCTTACTCCTACTTTTGAGGAGCTTACTACCATGTTAGTGGAGGAGCAGATGTAGCTAAAAAACTGTAATGAAAGCGATCGTGGAGGTGTTGCATTTGTGCAAACAACAAAGCTAAATATGAGAAGAAGAAGGATGGGAAAAAGAGGTTCAAAGAAAAGTTTCATTACTATGGAAAGAATGGTCACAATGCAAAGGAATGCAAAAAGAAAGAGAGTGATGAAAATAATGGCTCTACAAGATCTTCTTCTTAAGGCAAAGACTTTGTCAAAATCTTTGAAGTTGAGTTAGAGCTATTCATAGAATTGAGGAGGTTTGTTCCTTGGCTCAGAATTCAAAGGTAGATGAATTGTGGGTGCTAGATAGTGGAGCATCTTGTCACATGAACAACAAGAAAGAGTGGTATAGTAAGGCCTCTAAGAGAACCCGTCATTATGACAATCTCTCTCTCTCTCTCTCTCTCTCTCTCTCTCTCTCTCTCTCTCTCTCTCTCTCTCTCTCTCTCTCTCTCTCTCTATCTCTCTATCTCTCTCTCTTAGTAAGGCCTCTTAGAGAACTCATCACTATGACAATGTGTGTGTGTGTGTGTGTGTGTGTGTGTGTGTGTGTGTGTGTGTGTGTGTGTGTGTGTGTGTGTGTGTGTGTGTGTGTGTGTGTGTGTGTGTGTGTGTGTGTGTGTGTGTGTGTGTGTGTGCATGCATGTGTATCCACCACAACCATGAAGAGAATAAGAGCAACTTCACATGGGCTCTCTACCATGGTGCTTTTGTATAAATTTGGTAGGGGATAGATAGATGCTTCAATCCTCACATGGGGAGGGGGGACAAATTCTCCATCTAGATTTATAAAGGAATAAAGTTGTACTAAGAGCTAAAAATTAGATCCCTTGGCATTGTCAATAACCACTTCTATGTGTTTTCCCTAGAAAAAGCTAGTCCCCAAGCAGTGTGGTACGAGTACTTACTGCACCTCCTAGCAACAAAACTCTTTGCCTCATTATTCAAGTAACTCCAGATATATCATTTGTTTGTCACCTTCCCCTCCTTCATTTGTTTGCACACATCTATCTTCTATGATCTCATTTTACATATAACTATGCTTGAGTGAGTGGCCATACTAGCTAGTCTAACTAGGTTATGACGTCTTCTACAAGCATCAAAGTTTTAGAAGAGTTACTTTCATGGTAGCATAGGAACAAGTTTGCATTTGTTGATGCCACTATGTTTCACATGCATGATGTTTGGTGGCACATTCACTAATTAGTGGAGGTTTGAAGAGTGGCAACCCCATTGAGAGCTACTAGAGTCGTGTGATAAATGCTATCCATATTGGTTCTCTTCAGGTGCAATCCTCATGACATAGATCAAAGTTCAAAGTGGATAGATGGGATATAATAATCATGACACAAGGCAAAGTTCAAAGTGGATAGATGAGATATAATAATCATGACATGAAGCAAAGTTTAGAGGGAATAGAGGAAATATAATGATATTCTAATTGAAAGAAACTTAGTACTCAATAAAGAAAATAGACTAAGAAGCCATAGCCATAGCATGTATTGACATTATGCACATGGCCAAGAATTCATGGCTAAAAATACATGAAAACTTACCTTTAGGGTAGGTGGGAGGTCCAAGAGAGATCTCTTATGTGCTCTATGAGCCCAATGTTGGGACTATTGGAAACATCCTTATTGTTTCAAGGGGTTCGTATGCGAAGTCTACTACTATCTCTCACCTAGTCTATTTGCATGCACACACAAATCTAATGACTTGATGCCATGTAGTAGACACACTTACCAATACTTACCTCATTGTCATTGTTGGCAAGCTATGCTTCACAATCTATGCACACACTCGCTTGCTTACTTTCTTGCTTCTATTGTCATCCATGTGCTTGACACTACAAATGAGGGGGGATGAGGAGATGGAGAAGAGCTTTATGTCACATGTTCCTTGCTCCCTCACACTCAATGTCACATACTCTTGCTCAAGCACTCAACTCACTATGAAGGGATGGAGACGAAGAGAAGAGAATAGATGAAGCTTCACCATGTCGAAGTCAAGCAAATAATGCAACCGCTTAGCGATTTATAAAATAATAATGTCATTGCTTTTGCACATTACTAATGGCCTTCGGATTGTTGTAGCACAATGAAAAAATATAATCCATTCTTGTTGCACTTTTGTGTGATTTAGAAATCCATTCTTGTTACATTATCCCCTGCCTAGATGAGTGCTAGTCCCATGGCACTCACTATCATAGGTGGCATACTCCAGCTTGCACCAAAGACATTGATGCTAGGGATAGCATAGTGTTGCCCTTGGAGGAGTCCTTGTGGTGCTTTTATAATGAATAATGTTTTCATGTATTTGGTAAATGTGGTCGGATTATTGGCCAATGATAAGGTAGCTGAAGATTACAATCTTCTTGGAATTCTTGGTTGGTAAGTTCCAATTGTGGATTGAAGAACAAGAGTGTTGGATTGAAGGTTTTAGAAGCATTGAAGAAGAATTGATGGCATGTAGGTCCTTGCAATGTTCCATACTTATAATTGGAAAACCTTTCATGCAGTCTCTGCTTAAGGGGAAGTGCTAGGTTTTTCTTGTGCATAGAACTTGTATTATTGGCTTGGGAGATGGATCAAACTCCAAGTAAACTTGCAATGTTGTCCCACATGAGGGCCTAAACTGTGCATAGGTCATTGTGTAAATATTACATGAGTGCATGTATATACTTAGGTATTGCTTAGTTAGAAGACTACTCTATTGGTCCTTTGTAGTTCTATAGTCGATGAAGCAAGGGGACTCAAAAGCTGAGTAGAATTATTGATGTTGAGGAAAACGTAGAGTTGAGAGTTTGAGAGGTTAACCATGATAAAGATTTGGCTTTCTCCATTGGACAAAATATTATCGTAGAAATGATTTGGTGAGAAATCCTCCATGTCAAGGAATTAGTCAATTTGCTAATGAAGAACAATAGTTTGAGAGAGGATTGAAATTATTGGAGGGCCATTGCACTTCATGTCAAAGTAATGGAAGACTTAAGGTGGTAGCAAAGCAGATTTTGGTTATCGAGGTGAGGTGCTTGATGGTTCTTGCACTCCTCAAAGGTTGTTGACTTGCTACATCATTGATGTTGCCCTTAGGCTATGTCCATGGCGGTGCAGTGCTCTAGGTGCAATGTGCTAGGTGTAGTACACTAGGGTAGAGCTAGTGCATTGTGCTTGTGTGCTAGTACATTAGTATAGTGTATAGTGTATGGGGGTCTGCTAGGGTACTACTCCACTAGTGTAATATGCTCTATATGCAAGGTTTATGTGTAGTTGACATAGAGTGGGTTAAAGGGTGGCACACAAGTGCAATGCAAGATGCCACCTTCTTCCCTTTAACCCTTGCTTGTGAACACGGTGGGTATCAAGGGTGAGAGAGATAGGAAAGAGGAACAACAATGAGTGCACAAGTGTGGTTACTCTACGTGCAAGGAGGTATGTGCATATGCATGTGCAATAAGGTATGTTAGTACACGATGGGTGCATGATGCACGTGCACTAGTGCATAATGCACTATGGAAGAGTTAACCCAAAGTAGAATGTGTGTGTCTAAGATTGAAGCTATGTGCATAGCATATACAAAGAGGGTGTGGGCGTCTGCACGCTATGGCACAAAGCTATCTGCAAGGGTACCATTCAGTAGGTTGTTGGTAGCACACAACGGTGTGCATGTGTGTGTGCATTGTGTGTGTACATGTGTGCAAGTGCAGTGCACTATGCACAAGGGTTAGTGTATAAGGATGTGTTAGCATGCAAGGATGAGGCTAGTGTACTACAAGCTTGTGCACAAGATGTGGTGCACTTATAGTGAATGAGGGTATGGAATGATTGCTAAGCTAGTGGAGGGTTTTTGCCTAGGATAGTCAGCATATAAGTATGTGGCACTGCATTCAAGATATCTCAAATCCACTTTATCCTTGTTAGCTTGCTCTTTCTCGAGACAACGTGATGAAATATGCTCTAGATGATTGCATGTCCCAACAAGTGAGTGGCTCTTGGCCTTGGCTTCTTGTTAGTCCTCTACTTCATCCCCTACCCAAGGCCATAACTAGCACTAGTCTATAATCCATCAAGATTGGATTACCATCTTTGTTGTAGGCGATGTAAGGGTTCACATATGTCTCCTCATCCAATGGTTCTTCCACAAAGTGCACTAGGGCATCACTCAATAGATGGGTTATGATGGGCCCAAGTGGTCTAGGTATTCCTGTCAAATTAATATCAACCTAAAGGATTGTCAATCTCTGCTCATTAGGTGCTAGCAAGTCCATTGGATCTCCTCTCCCAAAATTGAATTACCTATTTCCAAGAGACAATGGTAATGGGTGGAGCTATTGATAAGGGAGTCTCCTTGGCAAGCAACTATGTACCGCTTCATGCCCATATCTACCATAGTTCATGCAAGTGCATGGCCTAAGGTCAAGGCATTTAGTCGAAAGGTGGCTTCCCCCACACAATTGATGCATTGCACATGAGGTTGTGCAGGTCTTCAGATTGCCTCTTAGAGCTTAGCTAGACCTAGATTTGTGTCTCCTATTTCCTACGGTTGGTCAATACTCTTCCCTTTGCCTTGAGTGTCAAGGATAGATCATTTAGATCATTTACTGGTGCAAGCAATGGTTGTCACACCATAGCTAGAAGTGGCACTTGCTAGTTTCATGGCTTTTAAGCTACTTTCCTTGAGCAAGTCATCCATGCATTTTGCTTCTTCAAATACCCTTGTTAGCACATCCCTTTGCAGACTTGAGTTACTCACTAGGATTTTATAGAGCTCCTCATTCTATATTCCATTGACAAACATAGGGATATTTCCTTCTCATTTGGACGTTGAGTCGTGTCAAGATTCTCTTATAGAGGCTCCTAACATGGGTGACATAATTGTGGATCTCTTCCTTGCCCTTTTGGCTAACATTCATCAGTTCAACAATCAAGTTATCTGTTTACCCTGCTTCAGAAAACCTCTTGATGAAAAGGTCTTTCAATGTATCAAAGTTGTTGTGCTTGGCATTATCTAGGTTGGTGAGCCAAGTTCTCGGCCCTTTTCCCCTAGGCACAATCCAAAAGCTTGCGTATGTTGATCATGGTCTTTGAGGTTATTGGTCTCACAAGCTTGCTCAAAATTTTCCATAAAACTATATGAGTCATCTCTTGCCACGTATTTCTCAACTTGTTTTGTGACTATCGAGATTTTAATTTGGCTTCTAGTATTGGGTAGAATCCTTAATCTAGCTAGGATTGAGGTAGCTAGTGTAGCACTATTTCGCTCATTGATTGAATTGTTACTCATTCTATATCAGCATTAACCCCCAATTTCATATGCCTATGAATGCCAAGATACATACATGCTAGTTACTCTTGCATCTGTGTCCTTAATGACTTGTTGGCCCCTAGTTGGATTTTTTGATCAATCTGCATGGGTGTGGGTGCATTCAATTTCACAACAATTTTCACAACTTCTACTTCAAATTAAGCCCCTTGAGACTAAGATCTTGTGATTGTTAATTAAATTGGTTGGACATTGTTGAAATGATATTCTAATAACTTGAGCAAGTCTTTTCAATTACTGATTTGCTAGTGCTCTCAAGTAGATATATAGTAAATATCCATGAGATGGCTCTAGTGCTTCAATTTAAAGTGGTAGCATTGGTTGCCAAAGATAGTGTAAGACTCTTCTCCCACTTAATAGAGATATTATGCTCCTTGCATCATGGGGGTGACCTTCAAGTGGCTTGGTGGATAACCCTAGGCTTATCTTTGAGTAACCACATTAGTGTTGGCCTAATTGACTTGAGATTAGAATGATTCTACTCACCCATGTATAATTCCTTTCCCTCCTTGGTTGGGTGTGGTGTCAACTCAAGTGTCAAGGAGAGGTTTGGAGAGAGAGAAAGAGGAGAGAGAACTCAGTAGAATAGAGAGGAGTGTAGAAGAGAGAGAATGAGAGTGACCAAGAGAGACAAAGACTAGAAAATGAGAGAGAAAGACAAAAAAGAAGAGAAGCCATAGAAGCTATGAACGAGGAGGTGAGGTAAGAGACAATAATGTATTAATGTTCCAAAAACATGTGAAAAATCACATGTCTCTCCCTTTTATACCATTGTCAGTGTGGCAAGGTACTATTATTATTTCTACACTAAACATCTCTTCTTCCTAACTTCTTACAATCCATCCCGTCCCAAAGGTTTTTTCCCATAAAAATAAACTTAAAATAGTTGGAAAGGATGGATGAAACAGAGTACTACTCTATTTTCAACTATACAAAGTAGGGAAAAGAATGAAAGATTGAAGACGTATGGACTAAAATGAAGAAATGAAAGTAAACCTCATATACATACATGATCATGAGTTCTTCAAAAGAGTTTGGAGCCTTAAAGTCTTCAAGAAATAGACTCCAAATGAAGAAGACACCTTGTTGTGAGAACAAACCCTATTGAACCAAATCTGCCATAACTTTTGGTAGAAGTATCCAAAGCAAGCATGCCACATGTTTACACGTAGCTGTTGAAGAGTACTTTGACTCTATATAGGTAGCACAATTCTAAAAATTTAGCAAAATAAAAACTACTCTAATGTCTTCAAGACCCTATCAGCACCGTAATTGACTCCACAATAATTATGCTTCACCAATGTGTCCCGCAGGTAAGGAAACTCATCTAATATAGATTTAGGCCTCCAAGAAGCTTCTTCAGGTGATAAAACTCTCCATCTAATCAAATATTTAATGATAGAGCGAGAGTGAAGCTTCTTCTCACGTTGACCTATGATAGCCTCAGGAATGTATTGAATAAGATCTTCTTCATCTATTGGTGGCAGCTCATCAATTATATCAATAGCAGCACCATAGAAAGGCTTGAGTTGACAAACATGGAATGCATTTTGAATCTTAGTGGAAGAGTGTGGTTCTAACATATATGCCAAGTCTTCACAATGCACTTCAGGATCCTGTAGGGTCCATAAACATGTGAGCAAGCTTGTTACCGGATCCATCCTTCAAAGTAGAGTAACGTGACTTAGGCACTTTCAACAAAACTAAGTCTTCTTCTTGAAACTCTAAAGATCACATATTCTCATCTACATACATATTCATCTAAACTTGGCCATTCCTAAGATTCATCTTACACTACTGAAGAAGGGTTTGCATTCTTTCCCATTATTCTTTTTCATGAGGATTTATTTTTTCATTGAAAATGACTGTGAGTAAGGGAACCTTATAACCATACATAGCCTCAAAGGGTAAAACTCCAATACTAGCATGAGTAGAGTTATTGGTAAACTTAGCCAAGTGCAACCAAGAATCCTATGAATGCTCCACATCATGACAAAAATGATGAAGGTAAGTCTCCCAACCACTTGTTTACCTTTTCTGTCTAACCACTAGTTTGTGGATGGTAGGCTATAGATGGAGCCAATTTAGTGCCCATGGATGTGAATAAAAAATGGTATAGCCCTCGATCAGTTGTCCTAAAGGCAGTCTTGATTGCATCACCCTCTCGCATACGGATTTGATAATACCCAGACCTCAAGTCAATCTTTGTAAAAAATCTAGCCCCCTTCAGCTCATTAAGCAAATCATCAATTCTAGTTATCGAGTACATGTTCTTCACTGTGATCTTGTTTAGAACCCTATAGTCAATACACATCCTAAAGGATCCATCTTTCTTCTTCACTAACAAGACTGAAGATGCATAAGGTAAAGAACTAGGTTCAATGAATCCCATTTTAAGAAGCTCCTTGATTTTATTGGCTACTTCTTCACGCTCACACTTAAACAATCTATAGGGTGGCTTATTAATTGGCTTTGAGTTGGGCTCCAAATCAATAGGGTGATCTTTGCTCTCTTAGAAGGCAATGAAGTAGGTACTTCAAACAAATCCTTATACTCCTTAAGAAGAGTTTTCAAAGCTTGATGATTTGCTAAATTTTTGGACTGATCTTCAACCTCTTTATTCAATTGCAAAACAAAAATCTATGAGTGCCTCTTATACTCCTTCTTGAGTTGTTGAATGGTAATAGGCTGAAAATCTGACTTACTAGAGATTCATTATAAATGGATGAGATGTCCATCAAAGGTAAACTCTATATACAATTGTAAGAAATCCATAGTAAATTTTCCCAATGTCATCAACCAATCACACCCGAGTATAATATCTATAGGTTCCATTTCTAAAGTATTTGGATTTATTTTTGCCTCATTATTTTCAGCTAGCTCTGTAAAGAAACCTATAGGCATATTTGAGTGTTGATCTCTTCTTCACCATTGGCTATTTGAACTCTTATGAGCTATTGTAAATTAGTGGGAAGACATTTCAATTGATCCACAATGGACTTATTTACAAAACTGTGTGCATTCCCACTATCTATCAGGATAAACACATCCTTCCCATGAATATTACCCCTCATACGAAGTGTATTAGGGATCTTAGAACCTATCCAAGCATCCATTGAAATGGAATAATTAGTGGCAGTGAACAAATCATCATGAATTCCTCCTATATCAAAAGGAACACTACCACCCGAATCAAAAGGAAAAGTGTCAGCAGGATCAGAAAAGCGTTCTTGCCTAGCTTCCTCAACATCCTCATTTTTAGTGGTAGTTGCAAATGCATTGACCTCATCAATGTCATTCTCTAAATCTTCAAAGACTAACATACTATGGACCTTGGCTTTTACATTTTTGTATACACACTTTGTTGCATGATCAGTTATATACTTTTCTCCATATTTAAAGCATACGCTTTTTCCTTTCCTTTCTTTGTAGGTCCATTAGAATAGACTTTGGATTCACATTGGCTAAAGTAGATCTAAACTTGCTGCTCCCTTGTTTTAAGATCCACTCTTGGATTATTTGATGTCCTGAAATTGCCTTAAGATCTTGAAGCATTGAATGATGGATAAGTTGGTGCTCTTAAGCTCCCACTTGGTGCATGATTGCTGCCATAAACATTGCCAACTTGCCCCTCTTTTAAAACAATCCTTGGTTATCCATAACTAGGCTAAAATGAAGATTTCTTTCTATACTTTCTTCTATAACATTCCACAAGCTCAATAGCTTTGAAAATATTAGTAGGGTTTTGCGCCTTAACATCAACTCTAAACCATGCATATACTTGTGGAGTTTAGCTTCATCACTAACGCTCTCTACATACATGGTAAGGTTGAGAAATTAGTTTGTATAATCCCATACATGTAGGCCTCTTTGCTCTAATCCATACCATCTGCATGCCAATTTTACTTTTTCAAGAGGTGAAACAAAGACTTCAGCCATGAGTATCTTGAATGCATCCCCATTCTCTGTAACTATGTTCTCTTTCTTGATGTCTCTCCACCAAGTATGCGCAAATCCTTCCAAATGTAAAGATGCAAAATGAATCTTCATACCATTAGTTTTAGGGAATATATCAAAATAAGATTCTAATTTTGAAATCCATTCCCATAGATCGGATGGTGAAGATGAAGCCCATTGTACTTTGCCAAAATGATATTATCCTTCAACTCCCTTTCATGAAAGGGTTGTTGTCCCAAAATGGATTGCTCATGGTTAGTAGGTATTGAACCTCCAAAATAAGATGGTACTCTTCTAATAGGTGGCTGAGAACTAGTGTGAAATCTTCTCGATGGTAAAGGACCTCTAGGGGGTTGGAAATTTAGTCCATAAGCTTGGTAATTAGCACCATTCATACTTCCCAAATACTCATCATACCTTTGTGAAGTCTCACCCACTTCAAATTGACTATTGGGCAAGGGGTATCCATATGAGGTGCAATGTGCAGTTCAATGTGTCCCCCATGCCAAATAATGTAGGCATATGGTATGCTTCGAAGGGAGTGCATTCAAGTACCATGAAGGGCCATCAATAATGATGTAGATCTATGAAGTAGTAGCTCATGTAGGACATTCGAAAGGTGTTGAAAACAAGAAATTTATTGATGAAATGGGTATTGCAAAATATTGGTGAGGATAGTAGGATATATTGCATCCAAGTACCATGAGAAAGCACCATCCTTGTTGGACTCCTGGAAGACTTTATCCATGGACTTGAATGCTATCTCTGCACTGCTTAGAGGGGATGTGAAGACGATACCCAGTTATGGACCTCTCATAAAGTACATCCCTTACCCTGATGATGAGCATGACTAGATGCATATACTAGCTATGATTGATTTACCCTTCTTAGACCATGAAGATGAGTACAAGTGTGCCACAATCACACCAAGCAAACATGCTGAGCAAAAAGGAACTGCCAATGTTGTAGGGGATCTTGACTACTATCAGTCCTAATCTACATGATGTCTAGAAGTGCTAAACTAGGAGCTTACATGATCTAATATGTGCTCACAAACATATTGGAGTTAATGAGAATCTTAGAATACCTTAAGGTAATCCCAATGCAAATCTCAAACCACTTGAGAATCTTTTGGAAGTGCGGCATTGGAAAACTGGAAGAAGATATATGACCTAAATCTACTCTATCAATTGGGCTCTTCTAGAAAAGAACGAAAGCATTGATGAAGAATGAGCCATCGATGATGAAGTCTCTGATGTAGAAAATACAAAGGGCACCTACGTAGCTTGTGAATTGAGGGATAAAACCTCATACCTAGACCTTGAAACAATTGACTACGATACTAGTGGGCATATAATTGAGCAGATAATCATAAATTCTAAACCCATGAAACTCCCAGTGTTGCTTCTCATAAATGGAATGGTCAAAATGGATTGCAATGGTATTTGGTTGGAATATCTAGGAGTGTTGGATTACGAGCGGGCAAGGTGATTTAGTGACTCTATACAAAGTCGAAACCGCTTCAAAGAGCTATAGCCACCTCGAGAAACACCCTCATCTAGTAAAGGCAGCAAGTTTATCTTTGAGTCAGAAACTGGCTCAATAGTGATCCAAAAATCATGTCACTTCCTAAAACTCAACACACTAAAGGGGATATTCTAGTCCACCTATGATGCAAATGGTTAAAGGAAGAAATGAGAAACAATGGGAAAAACTTTGATTCAAAGAAGCAAAAGAAACCACACGAGCTTTCAAAATGTTTTATAAAATTCAGAAAAGGGGATGAAGTAGTACTACTATTGGGAACTAAATGGCAGGGGCAAGCCAATGAATTGATAGAAGGTTTGAACAAAGTTACCAAAAAAAGTCAAAAAATTTGATTAGCTAAGGAAGGAAAAAAAACCCTGACTAGTGTTCATTGCTGATGAACTAACTAAGGGCAAGGAGACTAAACTCATAACCCTCTTATGAGAGTTTAGGGATGTGTTTGTCTAGTCACTTTAGGAGCTCAAGGGAGTAGACCCTATTATCATCACTCATAATATTCCCATGGCACTAGATGTGGTTAGAATCAAATGGCAACCGTATGCTATGAATCCCAAGCATGCACAAGCTGTCAAAGAGAAAATTGACAAATTATTGAATGCCTTATTCATTTATGAAATAGGGCACATGGACCGTGTCACCAATCGTTTTAGTGCTATTGAAGACGAATGGAAAAATCTGAGTTTATGTGAATTACAAGAAAGTGAATGTAGCAATGAAATGAGGCAACTACCCAGTGCTGTACATTGAGCACATGCCAGAAAGAGTCACAATAAAGGAAGCTTAAAGCTTCCTTGATGATGAGTTCTCAGGCTATAATTAGGTGTAAGTCCATCCAGATGACATGCAGACAATGGCATTCACCATTGAATGGGATGTATTTGCATATATAGCGATGCCATTTGAATTGACAAATGCCCTTAGCACTTTCCAATGGGTGGCTAATGTGTATGATATTCTAAGATATGCTTCACAAATGGTTGGAAGTATCCATAGACAATGTCTTCTACCAACTAGGTTGAACATCTCCAAAAACTTTGAATGGTTTTTTGAATGTTGTAGGCAATATGATCTCTACCTGAACCCCTTAAAGTGCTAGTTCTGGGTAAAATATGGATGCATCTTAGGGCTTGTGGTTTCGAAGAATTACATTACTACTGTTTTTCAAAGTCTGAGTCATTGTCGATCTACCACTACCGATAAACTACAAGGGGGTTCAATGCTTTCTCAACAACACAGGATATTATCGATAGTTCACATGGGACTATGCGCTCATTGTACGTCCACTTTACACATTGTTGGTTGTATTTGAGTGGACTAAGGAATGCCAACATGCTTTAGAAAGATTTGAAAAAGTCTTTGACTACTATTGCACCAATTGTAAGGTCCCTAAATTGGAACATAGTCTTCCACGTGCACATTGATGCTTCAAAATTTGCTGTGGGAGCAATTTTGTGCCAACCTACAGAACATAATTTGGATTATCAAGTGAGATTTTCCAATCATCAACTCATGGATACATCAAAAACAAATTATTTCACCATCAAGAGGGAAGGATTAGCTAAGATGTTTACTATGAAAAAGTTTCGACACTATTCACTAGCGACCCCTTTTATTTTCTTCGTGGACCATCAAGCTCTATTATACCTATTGAACAAACCCTTTGCTATAGGGCACATAACTAGATGGTAAATTTGACTTTTCTAGTAGTTGTGCGAAAGGGAAAATAGCATTATATATGGCTGATCATCTTTCTTGCATTCCTAATGGAATGATGGGGAGCCAATTGAAAAGGGCATTGTGGATGACCTACTAGACACTTCTCATCTATTTGGGATTTCAAAATATGAATAATTTTTAAAGGTGGATATCACTCCTTATTGGGTTGATGACATCATTGAGGTATTAGAAAAAGGCATACCAGATAGCCAATAGAAAAATCTAGACTTCATTGCCTCATGGCCAAAGCACGACCATATCAATTGATTGTAGGACAATACTGTGGGTTGCTAAGATGATGTGTTTACAAACATGAGATGCATGAAGACTTAAGAGAAATGCACACGGGAATTGTGGGTAGGCCATTTTGATGGAGATTTCACTGCTAAAAAAATCTTGTTATCCTAGTTGTGGTTGCCTATCCTGTTTTGCGATGCTGCAAGGTTTGTGAAGTATTGTGACGAGTGCCAACACACCAAAATTGTTATCCTAGTTGTGCTTGCCTATCCTATTTTGCGATGCTGCAAGGTTTGTGAAGTATTGTGACGAGTGCCAGCACACCAACATTCCAGTAAGGAAGGATAGAATGGAGCTTAACCTAGTAATAGTGAGGTTTCCTTTTGAAAATGGAAAATTGATTTTGTTGATATATAAGCCTTGCAACATAATTCTTGTAGGCAAGATACATCATTGTTTCCATTGATTATCTCACCAAGTGAGCAAAAGCTAGAGCTACCAGAAAAACTGATGCAAGGATCACATCTAAATTCTTATGGAAACAGGTGATCTCTTGATTTGGCTATCCAATTGAGATAGTAAGCGTCCAAGGTACCCACTTCATTAATGAGGTGATTGCACACTTTTCCACCTTTATGATCATTCATAGAAAAACTTCCCCTACTATTCCCAAGCCATCATCTAGGCATGGTCCACAAATAAAATGCTGATTAATGTCATGACCAAAATTGTATTAGGTTCTTAGAGTGATTGGGACAATAAACTCATGGCCACTCTATAGGCATATCAGACAACCTACAAAAGACAACAAACTAGCCAAACGCCCTTTAGATTGACATATGACACATGCACAATCACGCATGTAGAAATCTTTATTCTAGGTCTAAGAATAGCTATCCAAGAAAGATGGGAGGGGCGAGTAGCATGGACTAAGCACTTGTTGGCGTTAGAGCGGCTTTTTGAAACACGATTACTAGCTACCCATGCACTCATTTGTGAAAATGATGAAGGAAGGCTTGGTTTGACAAACATGCGAAACAATGAGATTTCAAAAAGGATGACCTTGTGCTATTGCACTCCATTAAGGGGCACAAGAAAAAAATGAAATTTAGATAGCTAGATCCATTCTGTGTACATGCCATTAGCAGAACTAGCAATGTTGAACTCAAGCAAAAAATGAAATTTAGATATCTAGATCCATTCTGTGTACATGCCATTAGCAGAACTAGCAATGTTGAACTCAAGCAAAAAATGAATTTTAGATATTTAGATCCATTATGTGTACATGCCATTAATAGAACTAGCAATGTTGAACTCAAGACGCGAACTCAAGATGCTTTGTGATAGTGAAGGCTCAAGCTTTTCTAATGGGGAAATTGAATAAAAAAATATTATCCCCCAACATACCCTGTGCTCAAAACCCCAATGGCACCACCATCCATTGTTATGCAAGCAATTGGAATCACTGAACTTAACCTTGAGAATAAAAGCACTATTCCTGCAACTTATTTGAGTATCATCCTAACTACACAATGATATCTCACTACGTCATTACTTGATCAATGAAGGTGCTGATTGTAATATCTTGACATATATTGACTAGATAATAGTTGGGCAATCACCACTCATGCCTATGATGGTAAAAGTAAATCCATATGGGGTTCTCCTTATGCATTATTATAGGGAAATGTCAGATTACCTTAACCGTTAAGATTGAAAGTCTACCCCTCATCTTCTATGTGTTGCCTAATGCCAAAGGAGTTGGTAATGATGTACTTTGAGATGCCTATTTAAATGACTCACCAAGTACGAAGTTGACCTCGAACTATAATGTATCCATTTGAAGCTACCCAACATCAAGATTATCATGAATTGGAGCAATGGTTCTAACACCTCAATGCAGAAGGAAGCACCATTGATGCTCCCCACATACCCCAATTCACCCCTTAAAAAGAGAAATCATGCTCTCCTTGATGAGTTACTCAAGGTTGAGGAAACCCATAATAGGTTGGCCAACTAGATATATCTACATGATAGGAACCATCAATGGTGGGTATCGATATTGAATAAGAAAAGGCAAGATGACCACTCACATGCTCCATCCTTAACCAAGTATAGTGGAAATGTAGATGATGTGCCCCAAATCCAACTTGATGGGTTCCTGAAACATCGCTCAAAGCACAAGGCTACTATGCTAGCAACAAGCTCATTTGGTTGGTTGACATTCATGCACAAAACTACCATGATATCCCCATACATAAAATCCTGGGATGCCAAACCTATACAACTAAGAAAGCATACCCTTATCCAATCATGGTCCTCAAGTTGATCTTATATAGAGCTTAGCCTTTGAACCCCAAGAACTACCTTGCAAATGATCACAATCTGATGAGTTGCTAGAATTCCATTGATTGACTATCCCCAACTCCAAAGAAATGTCAAATCTTGCTTGAATTGTGTCCCCATCTCATTCACCTAACCAAAACTGCTTATTGGATCGCAGACCCTGTACCTAACAACATCCTTAACTCAGTGCCTACAACAAGCCAAAGCCACACATCCATACCACTCAATTAGGTCAGCCACCAAAAGCCAGATGCCCCTCTTGACCTCAGACCTTCTTATAAGAGACAATCTCCCTTGGAACTAGCTGCTAGAATGGTTGTAGATACCAACGATGACATTGTCACATGTATTCAAGGGATCAATAACACCTTAACTTTATTCACTTGTAGCTATGAATGGATTTTGACTTAGGCCTCCTTGATGAAAACATCACAAACAAAGTGAGGTCTTTACCATGCTCATGGCAAGAATATGAACTCATCTTTACCAAGGTTGCTTCAAAGATTTTTTCGATATGCAAAAATTTTGTTTGTGGGATGGGAAGCCTTAAGGCGAAGATTTCAAATTTCTTTCTATTTGTGCATGGTGTGAAGCTTTGGTTTTTCTTAACAAGTTGTACATATAAGTTTCTTATGATTAGTACTTCTTGAAAACTCTCCACAAGATGTTGATAGACCTTAACTATGGCAAGACAAGGAGACAAAGCCACACGTGAAAGGATGACCAAGTCCAAAGACCATTTTTCAAAGAAGAATAGTTTGATTGCAAGCTGAGTATAGAAGTTAAAGGATATCACCACTTGTGGTACAAACAAATCCACAACCTGAAAGAAGTGGCTGCCAAAAATCCAAATGCTAGATAATTAGTAGAGTGTGAATTTCACAAGTACATGGATAAATTTAAAAGGGAGATAAATTATGAGTAGTGCACAAAATTTCTCACAATCTACAATCTTGATAGGCATAGTGGATTTATTACACTGAGCAACATCATGGATAGGAATCGGTGGAGATTCCTCTTAATCCAATGGTGGTGCACAAAGCCTTGGCCTACCACATAAGCATGAGAAGTCGCCAAAGATGGTGGCCAAAGATGGATGTCTATGTATTGCTAGGGATGGACAAGCAAAAGGTTTTCACCAATGATGGCATCAGCCCAGAGGACATCCCAAGTCCCTCAATTGGGATTCTAACTTAATGCATGCCGTATTCTCTAGAAATAGGTACAACTCCCCAATGAGTAGAATCCATGATACAGGAAAGTTATTGAGATATGGTGCATAAGAGTCTGACCTGTGTCAACACTAGCAAAGGGGCAGATAGAAGGAAGACATCAACATAGGAACCACAAGGCATGGCAATGTAAGAGGTGTCATCCAATTGTACTAAAACTCTAGAGTAGGGACCCTCAAAGGTGCAAGAGGAAGAGGAAATCAAGAGATTATAGTAGGAGGTAGAGAAGATTGCGAGAAGACCTACCGCTAGCCAACATAAGCTCCAAACGAAGAAATCACTTAGTAAAAGAGTTGCAAGTGAAGCCCCCATGACAAGCTCAGTTAGAGAACATCAAGCAACTTAGCCTGAGCACATAATAGTTGATATTAAGGCTCAAGCCATGGCACTAGAGGGACCACCTCAGTTGAGGAGCAAGAGGTTCCAAGATCCACAATACGGGAGGCTAGAAACCCAATAGTAGCAACAGAAGTCACAATCCATATCCACTAGAAGAAAGGAAGGGGAAGAATTTGTCATCAAGGTGTCAATCAAACAAGAGAATGGAATGATGGAGGAGGATTAAAAACTTGAAAAAGTGAAAGAAGCCTCCAAGAGAGAGGAAGAGGAATGAAGGCAAAAAGAACAAGAGAAGAAGCACCTTAGAAAGCAAGAAGGAAGACATAGCCTTAGCGATTAGAAGATTAGCAGAGCAACCTTCAAGAGTTAAAGAGCTGGTTCTAATGAACCTCAACCTAGGAGGGGCTTCAAAGGTAGGCATGAGTGTAACATGACCTATAGCTAGGCCACCAATCATCTTGGACAAAAGTAAGGGTCCACTAGAAATGTGTTCCCCTCATAGCCACAACACCACCCATCCTAGCCCTCACAACAGATGATTTGGCTAGAAGTAGATTGGAGCTAAGTCCACTACTAGGTTTTGAAGAGCTATTAAAAGAGCTAAAAGAGCAAAGGGATCAACTGATGTTAGCCTTTGAAGCTTTAGAAAAGGGAAAAAGAATCCATGCCACTTATCGACAATGACAATAGAAAACAAGAGACATTTTTAGCCCAAAGAGAAAATTGGCTATAGTAAGGAAAGACGATGACAAGGAAAAAGAATATGAAGAGTTGTAGGAACAATGTGAAGTAGAAAGAGAAAACCATGTGCAACTCAAAGGCCAATATGTCCAAGTTATGAAAGACAAAGCTAAGTTAGAAGCAGGATTAGAGGAGATGAAATAGGTCCAAGGACAATGAATAAGAGAGACGGAGGAGGCAAAGCGAGCCAAAGAGGACTCAAAAGCTAGTGGAGTTGGAAAATGAGATAGAAAAATCTGCACATAACTATACCCAACTCCAAAAGCAATTAGACCATGACATGTAATAAAGAAGCATCCTTGCCCAAACTTGGCAAGAATAGCAAACTATGTTGGAAATTATTTCTAAATGGCAAAACCAAAGACTAAAGATTACAAAGGAAAGGGTGAGTCGGTGGAAAGAAAAGAATATGGACGCATTGTGAAACATAGCCACCTATTTAGTGTAATAAGAATATGAAAGAAGCATGGTAGTAGAAAGAGCTAAGGCAATTGAGGTAGTGATGCATGTTCAGTAGCAAGGCTTTATCGAGGCATTACTTGAGGTGTGGAAGCCACGTGAGGATGGCATGATGAAACCTCAAGAAGAAGTTGCAACTCACTAGGGTAGGCACTCAAGCATAGTTTGGAGGTGACAATTCCCCAGCAAGAGTACATCATGATGAAGAGAGAATAGGTGTAGAGGCTTAGGGAAATGGGGCTCTCCACAAAGAAATTGAAGATTATTGGAATAGCCAGAACTAAATAATACATCCAAACCATGGATGCACCACCATCGTCACCCCTCGTGCTTGAGCAGATTGGGAATAGGAAGAGCATGAGCAATCAGCATCTCCACCACCAAACATTGCCACAAAAATAGAAAGAGCACTCACCCCTCCCCAAAATACTATGAAAGAGAACAGGTGGAAAGAAGTAGAAGAAAGCTCATTGCCACTACTCAACCAAGGCCAAACATACCCTTTCCATAGAGAGGGGAGCAGTTATCAATGAGTTGGGATAGATAACTCATCACTTGGGAACAATGGGAGGATCAAGAATCACCTATGCAATTTACTTTTAACTTTTTTTGTGGGCTCAAAAATTTGCTGCCTTTAATAGTCATGTAGAAGGTAACTTAGGTGTCATTAATGTTAGGCAAAAGATAATTGGAGCAAAAGATTCAAGACCCTTGATTGTGGCAATGTGAATCAATAGATTATTGGTATGACAAGGTGTTTGAGATGCCATGGACTGTAAAAGGTTATGAGTCTCAGCCACTACCTTGACAACCATCCATGGATCAAAAAGGGTCCCAAGGAAGTCCTCCTCATTTACTTATACACCATTCTTTTCACATAAAAAAAGAAACAAAAAGAAAAGAAAAATACTGAGGACCACACACAATCATAGCACATGGGGGACTGTAACCCCTCACCCTTCCCCACTTCACTTAACTCAAGGCACATCAGGGCAGGATGTCCCGAGAATGTTGGTAGACATGTGTCCCTGAGTTTTACATTGCACTTTTCCGCTAATACTAAATGGGCCCTCAAGTGTTAGACAACACTCCAAGCTTGCTTGGGGTTCATCGACTCATCTCCTAGTTACACCCATACAAGCACAAAAGTCATAACATAGTGAGATGGACACACCCTTAGGTAATGCACACGTCCTTCTATGGTGAGAACATAGTCTGAAGAGTAGCTCGACAAAACCAATAACATTAGTGGCTCACATTATCTTGATCCTTCCTTCTTCTATCTCGGCCAACAAGCTATCCCTAGAAGACTAACCCAAAGCTAATTCCATTCTTGCTACACACTAGCCTAAATCACAAGGATACTACTAGTACTCTCTACACCTCCAAATTGGCACCAGCTATACATGGATCCCATTGAACATTAGAGTGCCATGGGACTAGCACACGTCTACAAGGGGGCTATTGTTAACCCCTTTTAGGATAAAAGCAATGAAACAAAGAAAAAGTGCAATAATTTTTTTTGAAGCACAAGTGAGTGCAAGAGCAAAAGTTTGAATTGGACTAAACAAGGAAGATAATTCAAGTTGGATGAGCATCAATAGGCTCCCTCATGTGCAAGTTGTAAAATTAGAGAGTTCACAATGACACATAGAATAATTTGTGCTTCGTAGGCTTAGGAAGAATAGAAGATATGAATTGACAAAGAGCTAGTGTTGAACCAAAGGATGGGTAGATGCCCAAAAAAGTGGACATACATATAAGCCAAAAAATAAGAGAATAAGCTCATTCTTGGAGTGCGCAAACTTATGGCTCTCTTCTTGCTCTTGTGTCTATCTTGTTGTATGTGAGAGAGGGAGAGAGGGATTGAGAGAGAGGAGGAGTGTGAAGAATGAGAGTGAGGGATTGGTTTGAATAAAGCTTCTCTTCTCTTCCTTCTTCTTCTTTTTCTCTCCTCTTCTTTCCATGCGATGAACACACTAGGTGGAGTGGAACACACAAACCAACTTCCTTTATTAATATTTAGGCATTAGATTCATTCACATAAATTAAATAATCATACTCAAAGAGAGTAAAGCAATCCTTGTCAAAAATAGTCATTTATTAATCTTGAAGGTTTATTTTGTTATTATATAAATATTTTCCCTATAAGGATGAATTCGGAGGCACAATCCCCCAAGTTTCTACCTCTAACTAGAAACAAGGTTTTCCAAGAAGATCATCATGGGCTTGTAGGGTTAGGCAAATCCTATGTATGTAAGGAATTTATGGCAAGAGTCCCCTACCACCCTTACTATCTCCTACCTAATATCCTCCCTATAAAGAGACATCTCACAAAGGGGGCTAGTCCTAGCTCTTGATGTAGCTAAACAAATCCCCTTGGTGTAGGGTTTCCACTAGTAGCCTTAGGGGAGATCTAGTGCAATCTTCATCAAAGTGTTATTGTTAAGATTCAATCATAATCCTAAATCTTGCAAACAAAAACATTTTATTTCATGGCACATCAATCAATCCTTAAATGGACAATTGTAAATGGAATGTATCCTTGTAGGCAATCCCTACAACAATCCTTTGGCTCACACTTTTCCTTGAGATTTTTCCTAGGGTTTCCAAGTCTTGAAAATTTCCAACCTTCTTAGAGAACTGAGGTTCTCTCTTGGGTTCATCTTGTTTTTGTCAGAGAGAGAACTAGGGAGAGAAGAAGAGGAGAGAGAAAGACTGCAGAGGAGAGAGAAAGATTGCAGGAAGAGAGAGAAATAGAGTGACGAGGAGAGAGAAATACTAGAATTGGAGAGAGAAAGACAGGAAAGATGAAGAAGCCATGGAAGCTTGGAGCAAGAAGGGAGAGAAAGATTGTAAATGTATTAATATGTCAAAAAAGATGTGTAAAATTACAACTTCTCTCCTTATATATCAGTGTCAATGTGACATGGCATATTAAATGCATTCTAAGTATTCCCAGCTTCTTACAATCCATCCCTTCCCAAAAGTTTTTGTCCTAAAAAACAAACCTAGAAAGAACTAAAGAAAAGATGGATAGAACAGAGTACTACTTTGTTTTACAGCTTTACAAATGGGAAATGAGTGAAGAATTATCATTACAAGGGCTGAATATGATGAACGGAAAAAGATCTCCACTATATACATGATTTGAAGAACTTTAGAAGCCATTGGAGCCATAGAATCTTCAACAAATAGTTCCAGAAGAAAGTAGACAGCTTGCTGAAATAACAGTCCTTGCTAGACCAAATCTGCCATAACTTTTGATAGAAGTGTCCAAATGAGGTGTACCACATATCAAAACGAAGCTCTTGAAGAGTACTTTAAGTTCATGTAGATAGCTCAATTCTGAAAATGAAGTACGACAAAAACTGTTAAAAAACAGCGTGCTGTCCTGAACCAGTCTGCACCAATACTAGCTCCATAAGCAATAGGCTTCAGCCACCAATGTATCCTTTAAATATGGATACTCATCCAATATTGAATCAGGTCTCCAAAAAGCCTCTTCAGAGGGTAAACCTCTCCATTTAATCAAATATTCCACAATAGAACGTGATCGAAGCTTCTTCTCACGCTGACCTATAATAGCCTCTGGGATGTACTGAACGATACCATCTTCATCAATAGGTGGCAGCTCATCAACTGAATCCACTGGATCACCATAATAGGGCTTGAGCTGACTAACATGGAAGACGTTATGAATCTTTGTAGAAGAGGGAAGCTCTAGTCTGTATGCCAAATCTCCAATCCGCTTAAGAATCCTGTAAGGGCCATAGAATCTGTGGGCAAGCTTATTACTGGATCCATCTTTCAATGTAGAATACTTGGATTTGGGCACCTTCAACAAAACCAGCTCTCCTTCCTGAAACTCTAAAGGCCTCCTCTTCTCATCAGCATACATCTTCATCTGATCTTGAGCCTTCCTTAGATTCACCTTGCATTGCTGAAGAAGGGTCTGCATTCTATCCAACTCTTCCTTCCCATGAGGGTTGATCTTTTCGTTAAAAATGACTGTGGGTAGGGGCACCTTGTAACCATACAAAGCCTCAAAGGGTGAAACTCCTATGCTCGCATGAGTGGAATTATTATAAGCAAACTCAGCCAGGTGTAACCAAGAATCCCATGAGGTTTGGACATCATAGCAAAAATGGCGAAGATAGGTCTCCAACCATTTATTAACTCTCTCTGTCTGTCCATCAGTTTGTGGATGATAAGCCGTAGATGGAGCCAACTTGGTACCCATAGATGTAAATACCGCTTGCCAAAAATTACTCATAAACTTTGAGTCCCTATCATGGACAATCACCTGCGGTAATCCATGTAATCTAAAAATATGCTCCATAAACTGGTTGGCCACCTGAGAAGCAGTAAACTGAATTTTTGTTGGGATAAAATGAGCTGCTTTGGTGAGTCTGTCAACCACCACATAAATACTATTCCACCCCTTCTTGGTAGTAGGTAAGCCAGTGATAAAGTCCATAGTAATATGAGTCCATTTACCTGTAGGAATAGGCAATGGCTGTAATAAACCCCCTGGCTTATGGGTGCTATCCTTATTTTGTTGACAAGGCATACACTTCATAACGAAGTCCTTGACATCTTTCCACAGTCCTTTCCAATAAAAGCTCTTGCTAATCCTGTCATAAGTCTTGAAAACTTCCAAGTGTCCAGCTAAAGGCGAAGAATGCATCTCCTCCATAATTTTTCGCTTGAAAGAAGAAGTAGAGGGAATAACAATCTTGCCCTTCCACCAAATAAGATCATTTTTAAGCTGGTAATGCGAGTTTTCTTCCATAAGACCTTGCTGTAATTTCTGAAAGATTTGGCTGAATTCCTCATCTAAGAGATATGCCTCTTGTAGCTCTTCAATCCAATCACTATGTAATTCTGTCATGGCTGATACTTTGCAGGCCCACATACGAGAGAGAGAATCAGCCACTATGTTATCTTTGCCCCTTGTATGAGTGATGTCAAAGTCATAATTTTGTAATGTTGCTACCCATCGTCGTTGCTTTGGAGTAAGATTTGACTGAGTAAGGAAATACTTGAGTACGCGATGATCACTATGCACTCTGAATTGGCTGCCATATAAGTAATGGTGCCATTTCTTGATTGCATGCAGAATAGCCAATATTTCCTGATCATGAACATTCATGGCCATCTCCTTATCAGTAAACTTGCGGCTTTCAAATGCAATTACTCCATGCTCCTGAAGCAAAACAGCCCCAATGCCACGGCCACTAGCATCACACTGTATAGTAAACTCTTTAGAGAAATCCGGGCATACAAGAATAGGAGCAGTGGTAAGTAATTCCTTTAATTGGTTGAAGCTGCTATCTGCAAGAGTATCCCAAAAGAAAGCCTCTTTCTTCAACCTGTCGGTTAAAGGGGCTGCAATTGCCGCATAATGCTTTATAAATCTGCGATAGAATGAAGATAGACCAAGAAATCCTCTAAGAGAGGTAGTAGTAGTAGGCGTTGGCCAATCTTTTATGCATTGCACCTTCTTGGGATCAGCCTGTATTCCTTTTTCACTGACTATATGTCCCAAGTATTCCACTTCAGTCCGCATGAAAGAACACTTCTTCTCCTTAGCAAAAAGCCTATGATGTCTCAACACGTCAAAAACCTTCCTCATATGCGACAAATGATCCTGAAAAGTCTTGCTGTAGATCAAAATGTCGTCGAAGAATACCAAGACAAACTGAAAGAGGAAAGGTTGTAGAATCTTATTCATCAGGCTTTGAAAGGTAGCTGGAGCGTTTGTAAGGCCGAATGGCATCACCAAGAAATGGTAGAGCCCACGATCAGTCCTAAAAGCAGTCTTGACCTCATCACCCTCTCTCATGCGAATCTGATGATACCCTGATCTCAAATCAATCTTCGTGAAGAATCGAGCCCCCTTAAGCTCATCAAGCAAATCATCTATCCTGGGTATAGGATACCTGTTCTTCACTGTTATCTTATTAAGATCCCTGTAGTCAATGCACATTCTGAAAGATCCATCTTTCTTTTTGACTAGTAGGACTGGGGATGCATACGGTGAAGAGCTGGGTTCAATAAATCCCATTTCAAGAAGCTCTTTGATTTGCTTGGCTACTTCCTCTCGTTCACATTTTGATAGTCTGTAAGGTGGCTTATTGATTGTCTTTGAGTTGGGTTCCAAATCAATGGGGTGATCCACCGCTCTCTTAGGAGGCAATGAAGTAGGTACTTCAAATAAATCTCTATACTCCTCAAGAAGAGCTGTCAAGGCTGGATGGTTTGTTGAATTATTGGGCTAATCCTGTGTTTCTTTGTTCAAATGCAATACAAATATCTGTGAGCGCTTCTTGTACTCTTTCTTGAGTTGTTGAATGGTGATAAGCTGAAAATCAGATCTACTAGGGATTCCCTGGAAACGGATGAGCTGTCCATTGGAGAAAAACTCCATATATAACTGTGAGAAATCCATAGTAATCCTGCCTAAGGTCATCAACCAGTCACAACCAAGTACAATATCTATGGGCCCCATTTCCAAAGTGATCAGGTTTACTTTGACTTCAAAATTTTCAGCCATCTGCAAAGAAACCTGTGGACAAATCTGTGTGTTGATTTCCTCTTCACCATTAGCCACTTGTACTCTAATGGGCTGCTGTAAGTCGGTGGGAACACAATTCAACTTGTACATAATGGATTTATTGACAAAACTGTGGGTACTGCCACTATCTATCATGATGAACACTGGCTTTCCACATATGCTTCCCTTCATACGAAGTGTATTAGGGTTCTTAGATCCCGTCCAAGCATCCATAGAGATAGAACAATTAGTGGCAGCAGGCAACTCATTACAAAATCCACCAGGATCAAATGGGATATCACTGCCTGGATCAAAAGGAAAAGAGTCAGATGGATCATAGAAGTACTCCTGTCCACCATCATCCTCGAAATCTTCATTTTCAGCATTGATTGGGACTGCATTAACTTCATCTATGTCATTTTCAAGGTCCTCAAGAACTAGCATACTCTGAATTTTTGGCTTGGCATTTTTGTATACACACTTTGAAGCATGGTCAGGAGTATACTTTTCTCCACACTTGAAGCATAAGCCTTTGTCCTTTCTTTCCTTGTAAAGATCCATGGGAATATTTCTGGAATTTGTATTGGCTGAAGTAGACTTAGGCTTATTGTCACCTTGCTTAAATTCAACCTTTGGACTGTTTGCTGTCCTGAAATTGCTTTGAATCCTAGAAGCATTAAATGGAGGATAAGTTGGTATCCGTAAGCTCCCACTAGGCATATGATTGCTGCCATAATTGTTACCAACTTGCCCTTGCTTTAAAACAGTCCTTGGCTGTCCATAACTTGGCTGAAATGAAGACTCTTTCCTATACTTCCTTCCAAAGCGCTCTGCAAGCTCAATAGCCTTGAAAAGTGAAGTAGGATTCTGTGCCATAACATCAGCTGACAAGGATGGCTCTAAACCATACATGAACTTGTGTAACTTGGTCTCATCACTGATGTTTTCCACATACATGGCCAAGTTGAGGAATTGGTTTGTATATTCTCTTACACTTAGGCTCCTTTGTTCCAAGTTATACCATCTTCGCTCTAACTTCTCTTTTTCAAGAGGTGAAACAAAGACTTCAGCCATAAGTGCCTTGAAAGCTTCCCAATTCTCAATAAGTACATTCTCTTTCTTGATATACCTCCACCAAGTGTGAGCAAATCCTTCTAAGTGGAGGGAGGCAAAATGTATCTTCATGTCATCAGTTTTAGGAAATATGTCGAAATAAGACTCCATCTTAGAAGTCCATTCCTCTAATTCTGATGGTGAAGACGACTGGCCATTGAATTTGGATAAAACAATTTTATCCTTGAATTCTCTATCATGGAAAGGTTGCTGTCCCAAAACTGGCTGATCGGAATTTCTAAGTACAGAACCCCCAAAATGAGATTGAAATCTTCCAACAGGTGGCTGAGAATTACCTTGTAATCTTCCTGTTGGTAAAGCACCCCTAGAATGCTGAGTATGCAGTCCAAAAGCTTGAGTATTGGCGCCGTTCAAACTGCCCAAATAGTCATCATGCCTTTGTGAAGCTTCTCCCACTTCATATTGACTATTGGGTATGCCTCTTCTTCCTATGATCCCATCTCCATAACCATTTTGGTTGGATGGCTGAAGTGGAACTGAGGGGTCACTATTTGAACAAGCCTTCTCATTTGCTTCTTTTGATCCCTTTTGTGACTGCATGAGTTGAGAAAATTGTGCCATTAGTTGGGCATTAGATTCTACCAACTTATCAATGGAAGCACTGGTTCGGTTAGTTGATTCCATCATCTTCTCAACAGTAGACTTTGTTTGATCAAATGATAAAATCATATGCTCCATTGCTGACAAAATAGTCTCATGACGTTCCTTATGTCTTAGTTCATGGGCACACAAAGCGTCATTGAGTATACTAATCTCTCCTTGTTGAGGCTCTTCAGGGTTCTCTTGAAGTGTGCTTTCCATCATAGAATCCCTGATTTGCTGTGCATAGTCCTCCTGGATCTTATTTTTGCCTTTATGCCCTGCCATACTAGTGCAGTCCTGTAGTACCCCCTGTCAGTAAAACGGCTATAACTTTGGCTAGAAAACTCCGATTGCAAAACTTTTTTGTGCGAATCAAAGCTTACAATGCCCTCTTTGAGATGAGCTATAGCACGCTATAACAGGTTTAGGACAGAAAATTCTGTAACTGAATTTCAGAGTCTGAACTGTCCAGTCCTGCACCCTGTTTAGACCTGTAAGTGCCCTGTTTTGACCCTGTAATGCAAGAAAGTAACCTCAAATGGCTACCAAACCCTGCAAAGGGGTATATAGGACCTGTGGGTACCCTGTAGTACCTGCACCTGTACTTTAGTATCAAAGGGTGTACCTGTATCCACCTGTAAATATCCTATGGGTAACCTGAAAATGCCTTGTTTTACCCTGTTTTACTCCAGTAGGTACTTGAGTCGTTGGAAAGTCTTCAATCTTCAAATCTCCACTCGCTGTACCTGTGTGAGGGATAAAACGGCAGGACGGGCTCCCTACACGGGCTCCGAATCACCGGGAGGTGGGCAAAGTTCCCCCCGGGTCGGTTGGTTGCACCCCTTCGGGATCTTCAATAGTGAGGGAGGGTCACCTCTCTTTTGTCCCACTATCTCCCCCGGCATCCACCTTTTTCCTCGGTGGGAATATCAACATGGCAGAGGCTAGTGTACTAAGCAATCAGCATGATATGCAATTGAAAAATATTCATTCAGCCTTTCATGAGATGCAATTGATTGAGATAAAAGAACTTGAGATGGGAGAAGGGTTTTACCTATGCAATTCAGTGACTCACTGATTGCTAGTACTTACCCTTTACAATTTTCCAATTTAGGCAAAAAAGAATCAACCAATCAATTGGATTAGAGTAAGCAAAGGAATCAATCAATGTATTCAGTCCATAGGATTCAAATGTTATGCTGAAATCTCAGATTAAGGCCTTTCATTCACTGATTGAAGCTAATATGCATTAGGCAAGCATTGCATTCATGAATAGATGAATTCAAGCAAAGGTTGGCTGAGAATTTGATGAAAATGTTCAATTCTTTAATCTCTCAGTCAAATGGCTTAAGCTCAGCAATTGGATTAATGAGAGAGATTAAAAATTGAAAAGAAACACCTTGACATGGCTGAAAATAACTTGCCAAATGCTTGATAGGGCTCCCGGTTGTCCAATGTTAGCAAAATAATCCATAAGGCTTGCTTATCTAAAGGTTGAGACCAATCTTGAAGCTTCAAATGCTTGAAATTGAAGCATTAAACCCGTTTCCCCCAAATTTTTGCTCCATAGAAGCTCTTGATCTTCAATCTTTAGCCATCCCGTGCTTAATCCTTGCAATTTGTTGAAGAATCCTTGCTGAAATGATTCCACGGGCCAAAAGGATGAAGAATCTTCAAGAAATTGTCAAGAAATGGAAGCTTGGGCTGAAGCTTTCATGGCTGCCCATGGACTGTTCACCTAGGGTTTATGAAGAGGTTGAGGAGCCACGAATGGAGCTGATTCTTCCCTTATCACTGATGATTTTACTTGCCAAGGGATCAGGAAGAGTGCCAAGGACTGGTGAGGAAGCAACCTGAGCAGGATGCAGGTTGGAATCAGCCTGAAAATTGCGCCGCAATTTTCGGGGCTGTTTCTGGCCCCAATGCTGAGCCAAACTGGAGCAATCTTGTGCTCAACCTGAAGCTCTTGAAGAGAGGGATCTATTCCAGGTAGTTTTTGGTCAAGAAGATCTGAGATGAGAGAGATATGAACAGATCTTGGGGCTGAACTTCCATGGAACCTGCAGGAATTTCCAGGAAAGGGGAAAGAGAAACCCCTCTTTTCAAAGTAACCATAGTTTGTTCTCAAACTAAGCCCGGTTAACCATCCTTTACCCTAGTTACCTTCAATTTTGCATAAAATTTGGTGACGTCCAACCATTTAAGCCCTTATCCGCCATATCTGACCTTGGATATCTCCAGATGTAGTCATTTGCTAACTGTAGTTGTCCTGCAGCACTCCACTAGTCACTGTCTTGTACCATTTTGTCTGAAATTGGTTTTGAAATAGGAAAATGAGAGTGAAAATGGAAGAAAATAATGGATCAAAGACTGAAGCTCTGATACCACTTGTCAGAGAGAGAACTAGGGAGAGAAGAAGAGGAGAGAGAAAGACTGCAGAGGAGAGAGAAAGACTGCAGGAAGAGAGAGAAATAGAGTGACGAGGAGAGAGAAAGACTAGAATTGGAGAGAGAAAGACAGGAAAGATGAAGAAGCCATGGAAGCTTGGAGCAAGAAGGGAGAGAAAGATTGTAAATGTATTGATATGTCAAAAAAGATGTGTAAAATTACAACTTCTCTCCTTATATACCAGTGTCAATGTGACATGGCATATTAATAGCATTCTAAGTATTCCCAGCTTCTTACAGTTTTACCTTAAAAGGTCATTACTTGCCTTTACCAATTAGTTAGGATTTTTTTGCAACAACCTCAACTCAATTAAAAGGTGATCAATCAACTTATCGTAGGGTTTTTTGTGTCAACCCATAAGAACAAAACTCAAGTTGATCAAGTGCATTGATAAGCTCTCAACTTATCAAGGTAGAGGATATCTTACCTGCTAATCTATCTTTTAGCAAATAACTTTAAAGATGAGTGAATAACTTTAGAGGCCTTCGTGAGGAATTCAACTTATTTTAAGGTTTCGGCTAGGTTTATTTTTGAAGAATCCTCTCTAGGCCTTAGTGTTTTTGAAAGAAGATCTAATAGATCTTTTTAATCAATCCTTTAGCAATGATTGTATGATCATGCTGTCCCTAATTCTAATTTTTCTTGATTAGATCCTTTATCAATGATCCTTATGCTAAGTAAAACATCACACCTAAGCATCTAGATCTCTTTCATAAATAAATATACTTGGCTAGATTTATTTCAATTTTAACATGAAGTTATGACTTGAAGTTTAGCTTTTTAGGAATCAGATTTAAGTGGCTAAGCAAGATGATTTATCTATCAATTCAATGACACTTTGACAAAAATGTTAAACCTTTAAAAAAAAGATGTAAGTAGCTAAATTATCATATCAAAGAGATAAAGTTTATTATTATTTTCAAAACTTATGTGTTATGAAAGAACAAGAATATTTCCTCTAGGGTGTTTAAAATATAACCTATCTTTTCATTTTGATCAACGTAGCATTAAAATAATCTAAGTTTTCATTTTTCTAACTCTTCTATCTTTGTCTAATAAGCATCTTTTCCAAACATAGAAAAAGATGAATTAATTTTCCATATGATTAACTTAGCCTTAAAATGAAGGAACTTGGAATTGGTTTAGCAGAGTTGGTGTATTGTTGATGCTTGTTGCTACATTCTCCACTCCTGCACATATAATCCCCATGCTTCTTCTCTTAGGTGCCATTAGTTTGTGGATAGCTTAGGTGATCTTGAAGAGAATCACTGATGGAAGCCAGAATAATGGATGCAATGTGGCTCTAGGAGCTTCCTTCATCAAGTATGGGAAGAGGGGGAAGGCATGTGGACTTTGATGGAGAGATGGGGTCCTCAGATGGGAGCTTGGTAGCCTTTGTGTTCTTCTTTTCTCTCTTCTATCTCCCTATCCTTTCCCTATCTCTATCTTATTTTACTTATCTCCCTCTCTCTTCGCGCGCGCGCGCGCGCGTGTGTGTGTGTGTGTGACCAATGTCTTGGCCAAAAGTAATAGGAAGAATTTAAGCTATAAGGCTTTGGGGGGGCAGGGGGGGGATACCCCCCTTCTCCTCCTCTACTCCTCTAATTATCATCAAAGCTCCTCTTTGAGTGTATAGCTCCATGGTAGGGGACGTTGTTGGTTGTTGGTGGGTGACATGGTAGATCTTGTAGTGTTGGGGGTTGATGCCTACAATGGTGGTCTACATTACAATAAGTGTGGTAGTAGCATTAGATGACAAGTAAGTATTTTAAAAGGTAAGGTTCTAAATTTATTTATTTATTTTTATTAATCCCCCCTAAGCCCCATTTCACACATGAGGAGGGGCGGGGGACCTGAATATTACACTTGAAGATATTCTCTAGATTTGTTTCAGTTGCATGTGCTTTGAACTTTTTCTTCTCTACTTCATTCCAATATCCTACAATGATAATCTCAGAGAAACTCTTAAATCAGAACTAAGATATATAGTTAATACTGGTCTTCTCCTCTACATAAAAAGATACATAGCTTTAGTGTGCAAAAAACATCAACACATACAAGACTATCAACTATATTGAATATCTAAGCAACTATACCAAATGAAAGATTTTAGTCGATATAATTCATTTTTGAAGGCAACTGCCGTGCTACTAGCTTGATGTGTACTATGGAAGGTAACAAATCTAAACAATGGAAAAATTATTATTATTTTTTAAGTTTTTTATCATTTGCAAGGCATCTTTGAATATGAAAGCCTTATCATCATTAGTAGATCCTTGCATGTTGAATCCATATGGTATATGTGCAATTCTAAGGGTAAAGGAATGTGGATCTACCAACTTATCTAAATTATTTACATCACCATGAACAACTTTGCAACATATCTTGTATAATTGACTTTGTGCATGATAGAATGGACACATCTCCACATCATCAAGTTTGTCATTGTCTCTCGTATTTTCATATAGACTTTATGTTTGTAAAAAAAAGTATTTCTTTAGTATTTGAAAGAGTAGACTATAAAATAAGATAAACATATTGAAAAGAAAACTTACAAGTTCACTTCATTGGCCATATTATCTAAGGGGAGTTCCTTTTCTATTACCGAGAGGTCTCTTTGACTTAAATAGACTTTGAAGATACAAGTACAACATGTGATTGTACCTTCCCTTGGATAAAAGAAGAGAATGCAACAATAAGGTTTTCTTCTTGTTGAATTTCATCTCTCAAAGGCCTTGCACTACATTAATCTTTAACTAATTTTTTCTCATCCAAACCCAAGACATGGATTATTAAACCATTAGAAACTATCAAGTAAACCATGTAGCTATCTGGATCTACATGATTACATGACATAACCTTCCCATATTGCTTTGGCATGTCAGTTTGACAGCATCTTTAACTCTAGGTTTCCCGCAAGGCACAAAAGTAGATTTCCTTGAGAAGGATATTATAAATACCATTCATGATTAGGATACTCTCGTGTGATATTTTTTGCTAAAGGCCCTTCAGCTCTGCAAGAAGAGGTATCCCAACTTGTCGTAGCTTCTTAATAAATTTGATAGTTTACTTTGTCCAAGGCCACATTGGATCCTCTTCACTAATGAAACTATAATCTAATGTCAAAGAGTCAAATCTAGACGATAGAGTTTCACTTGTTTGTGGCTTCTCGTCATGTTTTTATTTTGTATGCGAGGACTTTTATGGTAGAGGAGATTGCTGTTGTACACCTAGGGGTTGGTCCTTATGTCTTCACTATTCTTTTTCTTTGATGGTTGTGTGGTCTTACTTTGTTCAATAGAAACAACACCTGGAAATAGGGCTCTCTTGCTAAGGGTTTGATACTTGAGTATCTTACCCAATTTTCCACTGTAATCTCTCTTGCCACCTTTTTGAACTTGAAGCTTATTACTCTTCTTTGTCATGGACATTAGTGGAGGGAGGCGAATCAAATGGACCGAAGGTATCCTCTTCAAGAGTATACTCATGTCTTCTTGGATTTATTCCTACTCTCTTCAAGAGTCTTGTCCATGACAAGAATAATTCAAAATCAGTAGAATAATAATAAAACTATGTCTTAGAGTTATCTCATAGTTTACTTTTGATAGAGCTTTTGATTATATATATATTTCATAATATTTGATTTCATTAAAGAGACTTGAATTTGAAAAAGAGAAAGAAGGCAATAGACAATATCAGGTCAATGGAACATTGTGCGTAAAGTTTGATCTAATTGATAAAAATCAACAATAAAGTGTAAGAATTCTTACATAAAATACATTAAGAAGTGAACAAATATAAAAGAAGATTCCAACAAATATGATGCATTCAATTGAAACTTGAAGAAACAACAAACAAACTTGATGCATTACATCCCGAGTAGTAGATTAACACAAAGAAAAATACAATCTCACAAGAAAGAGAATTAGATGGAAATAGGAGCATAGAAGTTAGCTATTTGATTCAATGCATGAACTATTAGTGGAAAATTCAATAAAATCTAACATCAATATGTTCATGCTAACAAGTTCAAGCTGAATACTTTCATTTAAGTTGGCAACTCAACACACTACATCAAGTTAAAAAAGAAGTATACAAAAAACACAACACAAAAAAGTATGAAGTCACAACTTAGCTACATCTTAAGAAAAACAAAGAAACTAGAAACGTCAAGTCATGCATTAAGTTGGTGAGAAAGTTTACTCAAAATATATACCAACTTGATGCTGTACATCAAGTGGACAATGAAAGTGTCAGAAATTTCCATAGAACTTGATGCATAGGGATATTCTAGTTATGCTCAGTAGCATTCTCTTAGGTGAAAGAGGATGTATATTAGACCTACTCTACCAGAATAGGGATAATCGGGGCAAATGACCACTATTGCTCTTTATATAAATGACGAGGAAAGAGACTCATAGTATGCATGTACAAGTTTTTTCAGCAAGTCTTTTAGCACAATATGTTGGATAGATGAAAGAATGTGCCAAAGAGTAGTAAGGACTATGTGATAGTGTCCTTGCATAAGAAGTTTCTGATACCTTCTACGGGCTGATAATTTCTTTACATGGTGGATGCAGTAGATCCACACCTACATGTCTCAAAGGTGATCAAATGTATAGAAGGCAATAAAGAATGACATAAGAAAGTTTGAGTAGCTAGACTAGGAGGATTGAAGGAAACTCAAAGACAATATCACTTCCTCTCCACAACAATGGAAACAATAATAGGAGGCGGCAAGGACACAGTTCTACAAATGGGAGTCATGCATCACCTTTGGAGTGGTAGCCATAGGACCTACCTCAAGACTTTTATAAGTCTTCTATTTGATATGATGAATTTTTTATTTTTTGTCTTTCTCATAATATGAACTTAATTCTAACAATACTAATTTATCTTGTTTATTGTAGTACTCTATCACAAATCAAAATACTACCGACCTTGAAACAAGATATGCAAAAAGACATGGTTTGATTGTACTCATCAATAAGCTCTATATATATGATGGTCCAATATGTATGTCTCTTTTAATAGTGTAGCAAATTTGTAGTTCTTATTATGCATTGTCTATTTGGAACTAATGTTTGGTTATGTTGCAAATCCCTTTTGATGATTTGTTGCATCAAGATGAGCTTTCAAATGGCAACCAACTATAGAAGTTTGGATAATTGGAGCACCCTTTTCTCTTTGGCCTTGTGCTCTATCTTGGCCTATTGTATACAACTTACTTTTATAGACACTTTTCCTGCATTGTATGGATTTCACATCACATTAATTGATATTATTTATAGTCACTTTTGCCTATTGTTATTCTACTTTATGACTTACTATAGTTCTATGTCAGTTACACTATCATCGCACTTTTTTAGACATCCAATCAATGATTATTTATCTCTGGCAACCTATTTATAGTATATCAAATAGTATAAAATATTTTATATTTAATGATATGATTGATTCTCAATGCAATATGACAAAATATTGTTCTCATCCCATGTGGCTAGAAGGATGGCAGGACTGCCTACAAGCTAGAAGGGTGACAAGCTTGCTTGCAACGAGTAGCCCTTGTATCCAAAAAAAACTTTTTTTCTTGCAACCATTAGATTATCATCCTAAAATTTAATGTAATCATGGCTATTAGCATTGCTATTTACTACCACCATTCCTATTTGCATCATTATTTGCGTCGTTATTTGCATCACTGTATAGTAACATAAATAATGATGCTAATAGCAACCATTCTATGGTGATGATTTTATCAACATTTTTACCAATGATGAGAAAAATTTATGCATAGTTTAAAAATATCAATAGAAATGTCGATATAGTCCCTATATGTTGTAATGTATATTAATGCAACATAAAATCTAATTAAGGTTTGCAAGTATAAGGCTTCATTCCCCATCATCCATGGGTATGCTCGTTGTAATAAAGCATAGTTTTAGAGAAGAGTATAAAAGGCTTAGATGTAACATGGTCATTATCTTTTCACCATTAATCAAATTTTCGAATTGAGAACTCCTCCATATCGATGATATATTGGATGTACTTAAGGATGCAAGGGTTTTCATCAAGATAGATCTTCATTCAAGATATCATCAAATTTATATGAAAGAGGGAGATGAATATAAGACTACATTTAGGATTGAGAGAGGATTATGTCAATTCTTGGTGATGCCTTTTAGACTCTCAAATACTCCAGCCACTTTTCAAGCACTTACAAATGAGATTTTGCAGCCATTCTTGTTCAAAAAGTCCTTGTTTTCTTTGACGATATTCTCATATATAGCAAGTTGAAAGAAGAGCATTTATAGCATTTATAGGAGATTATTGACACATTGAGAAGGCACAAGCTCTTTGCAAAAGAATCAAAGTGTTTTTTATAAAGGATGAAGTGGAATATTTGGGTCAGATAGCAGTGAGAGTTGAATTAGAGTTAACCCAAAGAAGGTGCAATATATCACGAATTGACCTATCATGTACAAGTTACATGTTAGAAAACTGCTATGGGACTTAGAGGCTATTTAGGAACCTTGTTACAAGTTGATCCTTGTGGGAATGGAGTGTAGCTTCCTCTAAAAGGGTAGACTTAAGAGATCTTACATACAAAAATCTAAATATTCTGAAGGATTTTTAGATGATGTCATGTATGCGGTGAAAATATACTTATCTTCTCTAGAATTTATCCTAACATCCCCCCTCAAAAGGATTCTATAGAAAAGATAATTGAATACAACTAAAAAAAAGGAACACTAGTAAAGATCTGATTTACATCCATGAAGTCATGATTTACATCCATCTATGACTTTATGCAAAGGATTTGCATTGCAAATTTTTGCTTTAAGTGTGGAATTGATTTGGTAAGGAAGTTAGCTGCATTGTCACAAGGGGGTTCCATTAACTCTCTTACAAAATGATATCTCATGTCAATATGGAGAAGTGTAAGACTAAATTTGGGGCCTTGAACCACATAGATGCATGCTTTGTTGTTGGCAAAGATGGGAATTGGCTGAGAGTGATATCTAAAATTGATGTCTTCCAAGAGTTTCTTAATTTGTAGTTCACTTCTTGGGCTGTCATATTGCCTGCCACATAGTCGGTTTCTGTAATAGACATTGCTAGTTATTTTTGTTGCTTGGTGCTCCAAGAGATGGGATCTTTTGTTAGAGTAACAATGAAGCCAGTGAGAGATCTTTTGGTATCAAGGTCTCCACCCCATAATGCATGTGAATAGGCCTTAAAAGAAAATCATTGTTTTATCTGGAAAAGCATAGTCCCACATGAGATGTGGCCATGAGATATCTCAATACTCTTTTCAAGTGCTTCTAATGCTCATACATTGGTTGATGCATAGCCTTGGAAAGAATGCATCTTGCATAGACAAGTTTTGGCGGATGGAAGGTAATTAAATACCGTATCCAAGTGCTTCTATGTAGGGTATAGTTTCCATTTCACAGGCTTGCTTGATGGATAGAGAATGAGATGAAGATAAATTGAGCTAGAGATTTTGAGCAAGAGGAGTGATCATGAGATTACGATTTTTCATGAAATAGTGTGAGAGAATAGTTTGGATGTAGGTATGTTGATGCATTTTAATTGATGTAGGTGACTAATCGATTTCAATGCAAATACAGTAATGCGTGGAATCATAATGTATTACAGAAAATTGGGAGGACATTAGATTTGGCCTTTGACATTGCATAATAAGAGTAAGCTAGGATACAAATATCATTGACATATAGTCCTAGGATAATGACTATGTTGCCTTGAATGTTATGATTTGTATCCAACCATCTAATGCCATGGTGTACTAAATGAGTATGAATGTGAGTGTACCATTGCTTGGGTGCTTGTTTTAACCCATATAGAGCTTTATGTAAAAGACAAATATGGGTAGAAAATTTAGGATCGACAAACTACTTGATCGACTACAAGGAGCAAAGATTTTGTCCAAGATTGATCTCACATGATCAGGGTATTACCAGATTAGAATCAAGCAAGAAAATGTCCCAAAAACCGCTTTTAGCACAAGGTATGGTCATTACGAGTTTATCATACTGTCATTTGGATTAACAAATGCCCCTGCTACCTTCAATAGATTAATGTAAGTTATATTCAGACCTTATCTTGATGATTTTGCCCTTGTATTCTTTGATGACATCTTAACATATTCCAAGGATGAAGGAAGTCACGAGTCACAACTGCGGACAGTTCTTGAGACAATGCGGACTCACAAGCCATATGCTAAGAAGAAGAAGAAGTGTCAAGTATTTAGGGTTTATAGTTTCAGTAGAGGGAATTTCAGTAGATCTCGCGGCCAAGGTCAAGGATGTACAAGATTGGCTACCTCCAACCACTGTAAGCGAAGCTCATAGCTTTTTAAGTTTAAGAGGATGGTATCGGGTCTTTATTAAGAATTATGCCTTGATTGATGCACCCCTCATAGACCTACTCAAGAAGCAAGTTGCCATTAAATGGATCCAAGTTGAATAGTTTAGCTTTGACAAGCTCAAGCTAAGTTTAGTCACAACCCCTCAATCCTCAAACTACCCGATCTTAGCAAAGAATTCAAAGTGGTGACTAATGCGAGCTCTCTTGCTTTGGGATGCATACTCATGTGTAGAAAGAACATCCAATAGCATATTTCTCCAGAAAATTGAAGACTCACAAGAGAAATTGTGCTACTCATGACCTGGAATTACTCGCAATTATCCACACTCTTAAGTTATGGAGACATTATCTACTTGGGAAGAAATTCTCATTGGTAATCGACCATAAAAGTCTTAAATGGATCTTCACTAAACTAGATCTAAATATGAGGCAACATTGATAGATCGAAGTCTTGCAAGAGTATGATTTTGAGATCAAATATAGACTAGGCAAAGAGAATGTAGTTGTAGATGCTTTAAGCGGCAAATCATTTCTCAATACACTTATCTCAAAAGAACCTCCTAGAGCTCAAACACTAACTACAATGAGATCAATGCCTAGCAATCCCGTCATCGAGCTAGCCAAGGAGAAGGCAAATAATGATCCCAAATATCAACAAATGATGAAGGAAATTCAAAATAAAGAACAAAATTCTAAGCTTAAGACAAAGTATCTTAACTTCTCTGTTGATGAAGGACTTTTCTACTTCAAGACAAGATTATGTATTCCTTCAAGTCAAGAACTCAAGAAGAAGATACTATGGGAAGCTCATGATTCTCCATTTTCAGGACATCGTGGCTATGCCAAAACTCTCAATGCAGTTAGGAAAAGCTATCATTAGGAGAAGCTCAAAAGTGATGTACTTAAATACATAATTGAATGCTTGAGTTGCCAACGAATAAAAGCCGAATGAGTTAAGCTACCACGAAAGCTACAACCACTTGATATTCCTTAGATGAAATTGAAATTCATTAGTATGGATTTTGTAGTTGGATTACCCTCAGTTCAAGGAGGATACAACTCGATCATAGTAACTGTGGACATGTTGACTAAGATTACCCACCTTATTCCAGTCAAAACTAACTACAAGGCCTCATATATTGCTAGATTATTTGTCAAAGAAATCTTTAGACTTCATGGACTACCACAAAGAATTATCAGTGATCATGATTCTCTATTCACTTTGCATTTTTGGAAGGGATTATTTGAAGCTCTTGGTACATAGCCTTGTTTTAGTACAGCTTATCACCCTCAAACTAATGGGCAGACATAGCGTGTAAATCAGGTCATTGAAGACATACTTAGGGCATATTATTGCAAATAACCTAGATGGTGGATACAATATCTACCTTTGGTGGAATTTGCTTACAATGCTCCTATCATTAGAGCATTCAGATGACCCCATTTCAAGCTCTATATAGGCAAGTTTTCCTAACTTCACTAAACTTCTCCAACCCTATCTTGAAGGTTGAAGCTTCTAAGAAGATGCTTGAAGAGATGGATGAACAAGTCAAAACCATCAAGCAAGATATACAAGTTGCCAAGGATCGGCAAAAAGCCTCTACTAACCTAGGGAGAAAAAAGTGAATCTTCCAAGAAGAGGACAAGGTTTTTAATCCATGTACGCCCAAAAAGGAGTTATTTATCCTTGGGAAAATTCAAAAAGCTAAGCTCAAGATACTGTGGACCTTACAAAGTCATAAAGGCTCTTGGGCCTAATGCTTGTAAGTTGCAACTTCCTAAAACCCTAAAAGTTCATGATGTATTCCATGTCAGTCTCTTGAAGCCCTATGTACCTAATCCTGATCATATTCTTGATGATCAACAAGTTGTAATGCTGAGCCAAAGTATACTTGAACTTCAACCTGATAGAATCTTGGGAATAGGACCCTAAGAGAATATCACATCCAGTGTAAGGATTATCCTGAAGAGGATGCCACTTGGGTCGATGAGGTAGCCCTTATGAAAGAATACCCCCAGTTTCTCTCGAGATGAGGACATCTTGATTTCTCTAAGGAGGGAAGAATGTAATGTCCCCATTACTTAGTTTATTTTAATGTACGTATTCCAAAGAAAATTAATTATGAAGATAATAATTACTATTAATGTGGTATTATATACCAGTTTATAGAAGAAAGACTTGGGAGACCTTCCCAAGACTAGGTTATTAAAACTATGTTTGTAGTATAGAACAACAAAAAGAACTAGCCCAGTGGATAGTCACTTGGCAGTTAAGTGCACTTCGGTGACGACACTACCGGGATAGATGACCTCTCAGGAAGATTTTCCTACAAGCTAGTGGGAGATTCTCATCCACAGTCAATGGCGCCAACGAAACCTTTGTAGCCAATTGACAAGTATACCAAGGCCAAGATGCCAAGGTCTATGCCTTGGTCACTGCCTTAGTCGTAAACCTTGGAGTGACGGCTAGATGACACGCCACACGATGCTTGCCCATATATTCATAAATTTTTATATTCGCATTACAAAAATGGAGTTCTCTCTGTGGTGTCGTCAATGATGTTATCAGAAACACTAAAAGAAAGTGTTCTCTCTTTGTCATCAATGATGTCATCGAAAAACACTAAAAAAGCAAGCGTCCTCTCTTTTATTCCCCCCTGCAAAACCGTAATTTGAGGGCTTGGGAATGACCATGAAGGGGACAAGAGCAATCTTGACGAGGATGAGATGCTAATTGAGAAGGAGGAGACCCTATTCCATGAGATGAAGAGACATCATTCCATTCAACCCAAGGAAGGGGATACACAAAAGGTCACTCATTCTCTTCTACTCTAATACGAGAAGAGAAGACACTGAAGAACTCTATCATATTCTATCAATCCGATTAGAAGTCATACCTCTACTCTTGTCCCTATTCTGTCTACTAGAGAGAGAGAAGTATTGCTCTCCACGAGGCAAGAAGAACCATCCACGAGGCCTACATCATTGAATTTCGCAATAATCATCATCATAATCAAGAGTCTTACACCCTTGCCAACCGGTATTATTGTTGTGTTCTTCTTCTTCTACAAATCATATTTCCGTCATGGCCCCAATGAAAAAGAATTCAAAAGCAGAAATTGCGAATGACCCTGCTAATGTGGAAACAATAATTGGAGTTGCGAGCACGGGAGTCACTAATGGAGTCACGAGTACAGATAACAACCCTTTACCAATCGCGATACCACAAGTTTTTCTAAAAATTTCTATCCAAATTCAATAGAAATAAGATAAGTCTCTTAAGAAATACTGCGATCTTAGAGTATTCACTTGGTAAATTATTAGAACATCTTATAAACTAAAAACTGCTAGGAAAACTATGAAATTCTAGAACTCAAGAGAAATCATGAGAACATTTTCAAGAAAGATTTATTAAGAATGAATCCTGAAGAAATTAGTCAAGGACATAGTTTAATCTAGAAGCTTTGATAGAAGATTTTAAGACCGTAAGTATCTCTAAGTTGAAGAAATGGACTTAAGGCCAAGAAACTTGGTTACAAGAATGTCTTATAAACCTTAAACTGAGAGGTTAGAGACCCCAAAATCTAGATACCCTAGGGGAAAAGCTCAATGCATGAATTTCAAAGGTCGATTGCTATGAGATTAATCATCACTTGAAAGTTGCATGAGTGTTTTAAGTCATAATTGCTTGAAGACATCAATCTTGTTTGTGATTTTCTAGATTAGATCTTGATTGAATTAAGTATTGGAACATATATAAATTGAGGAGCCCTATATCTCCCCCAAGGATAGATGATGAATCCCCGTACCAAGTGGGGATGTGTTTACCGCCGTGGCAGCATGGATCGACTCTGATGGCGAGAGGTCTCCCACCAGCAGAGATTGTATTAAGTAGGAGGCGGTTAAGGTGCCAGGGGGGGCTTTGGCTAGTAAATCCTTTAAGTAGCTAGAAACTACTTGGTCCCCTATATGACCCAAGTTCTACTTCGGACACCTAAAAATGCTAGCTATAGGTGGATTTGATCTTGGTAATGTGTAGATGCATCAGATGAGGCAGCACATGAAATTGTAATTTTTCTCCTATATGGGCGGGATAATACACATTATGGAACATAATCAATGAATTTTATTAATTCTAATTGTGTGTCTGTAAGTAAATTTGTTGAATGTTGAAATGACTAGATTTTTTGGCTGATTTTTGTTGTTTTTCAGGGTTGAATGGTTCATTTTTAATGGGTTTTGAGTTATGATTGATTGTTTTAGAAGTGTTTGAAAGTGTTTTGGACGAGCTCAACCACAAGTTAATTTTCATTTATTTTGGACATTGATTAAGACTTTAAATTTTTGCTTGTGTGTTTCATTCCCCTGACATGTTTGATTTCACTTGTTGATTTCACCTTACTTCACCTTACTTCACCTTACTCCACCTTATCCCCTCCTCCCGTGGGAGCCAATTCTATGCCAAACAATGTATCTATCTATAAGAGACTGAGAGAGAAAACTATGAAGACAATGAAGATGAATACTATGTGATATGTTTCCATTCAAAGTGGTGTTTTTTTTTGTGTTCTCTTTGTTGGTCAAAGAATTCTTTGAAGAATATGAAGAGAATGATGAATTTTGTCGAAGTTAAAGCCTTGGGAGAATTGTTTCTATGAAGCTGCGTAAAGATTTTGTGCTAGTGGCGTTCTTTTCCTTGTTGTGGTTCTCTAAAGAATAAAACAAAAGCTTGTTGATGTTACAAGATAGATTTTCTTGCAGTAGAAACTCCTTTTCCTTGGTGTCTCTCTTGGTGCTCCGTGTCTTTGGTGCGCAGTGCCAGGGAAACTTGCCTAGAATATTGAGAATGCATGTTATGGAGGATCATTGATGAGTAAATAAACAATCATAATGAGGCAAAAGCATTGACAAAGAAGAACAACTAATATTATCGAAGCATAATGCAAGTACAACTGAATGATAATGGTTGATGGAATGAATGTGGGGATGAGTGCCTTTTATAGGCTTATAGTAGGTGGTATTGGTAGGTGGAGATAGGTGGAAAGTGACCATGGTATTCACCAACTGTGGTTTTAATAAACCATGAATATATGACCTAGTCTAAGGCTTTTTTTGCAGTCTATTTCTTTGCCTTGTTTGTTCCAAACAAAGAGGCTTTGGTGGATGTGATTGCACATTTCTCAACACCCCTCCTCAATCACAACTGAAAAAGACACTAAGTATACAGAGGTTATCGTGATGAGTAGAACCTTGCTAAGTGTAGACATGGAAGAAACAAAGACAACCATACAAAGCTAGAGGCTATTATAAGGCCTCACTAAGTGTGTAGAGGTTGTAGTGTGCAGAGGTTACATGAGGAGTATAGGAGCTTATGGTGGGAATAATAGGAAAGTCCACATTTTTAACCTTTTAAAAAAGTCTATCAGAAAATGAGCTACAAAAGAGGGACTGGTGAGTCCTATCCTTTTGTTCTTGGGGTTCTTCTTCTCCTTCTTCTTCAATGTTGTCTTCGTCTTCTTTGATTGTAGCAAGATATGCTCGTTGAGACCTTTTCTTAGCATAGCAAATTTCTCAATATGCCCAGTTTTCTTACAAAAATAATAGACTATGCTCTTCTTCCCTTTCACATAGAGGAGTTGTTGGTCTCCTCTTGGGATGCTTGTTTCTCTCTTGTTTTGATCTTCTTTTCCTCTTATAGGAGAGAGGCTTTGATGTCCACAAGTTTCGGCTTTGGCATGTTGATTAATGTGGTAGACACATTATCAAACTCAGGTGGAAGGCTCTTGAGAAGCACTCCAATGCAAATGTCTTCATCCATCTTCAAGTTGATTCCTACAAGTTATGTCAACAAGCTTATCATATAATTCAAATGAGTTGCAAGTGAGGTATTACTTTGCATGTCGAGCCTCAAAAATTCAATTAGTAAGCCATATTTAGAGGATTTTGAATGAGCTCCAAACAGGGTTTCTAATTGATCCCATGTCACATAAGAGATTTCACACTCAACAACATGATGCATATAGCAATAATCAAGTTTGAGGTCAATAATAGCTTGACCCTTATCATCGTTTTTATCCCATACGACTAAAAGTGCAACTTCCCTTAGTTTCTTTTCTTGACCACTTGTGATTGACCACAAGCCTTTCTTCATTAGGATCAATTTGATTCTAGTTTGCCATGTATGGAATCCAACACCATTGAATCAGGATGTTGGTGAGGCCTTGTCCATGTTGATATTGCAAGATCCGTAGTAAATCAGCTCAAAAAATTCAAATTTCAATTGAGCACAAGTTCCAAGAAGCACTAAGTGATTAGTATCAAGAGATACTAGGTGATTATGTTGCCCTTGAACTTGGAATCTTCAAGATCTTGCAAGTCCTAGTCTTCCCCTCCTTGATTTGATGCTGGAGTGGCACAAAATAACTCAGATTTGATCATGGGCAAGGCTAATTGTGTTAGATAACATAAGTGCTAAAACATTAGATGAGTGTCAATGGACACTGTGCTTGCAATGCTTGCAAATCCTATCAAGATCTCCCCTCCTTGTTGGTAAATAACTTGAATACTTGGTGAAAAATAAGTGCTGGAGCAGATTAGAGAGTCAGTGACTTGATTTGAGCCACAAGAGTGAGAGAAGGAAGTGAAGCATGAGCTTGAAGCTTGATAGATATGACTGCCCTCTTAGGGTTTTGATAGGTGACTGGTTTTTTCCTTATTGTAGCATGTAGATATAATCATTTTACAAACCCTCTGAGCTGGAGATAGCTTGATTGTGTGGCTTCAATTGCCCTATGGTCATGGGCAGCATCATCGCCCGTGCAAGCAGAATCGATTGTACAAATTGCAGATGGAGCAAACTGGCCTACGACTGAGATTCCACGCAATGCTGGACAGTAGAACCACCAATGTCAGGCTTTGACATGATGGGCATGAGCGCCTTGAGTCAGGGAGTATTTATCTAGAAGAAACCATGAGTTGAAATGGCCTATAGAGGGAGATTCAAGTCCTCCACTGAAGGTGGTAGCTATGGAGGTAGATGAGAGATTCATGGAAAAGTGGAGGGAGCTAGAAATTCAAACTGGAATGACTCAATTAGTGGCCTAATGACTCACTAAATTAAAAGCTGCTCTAATACCATATTAGAATATTGAGAATGCATGCTATGGAGGATCACTGATGAGAATAAACAATCATAGTGAGGCAAAAGCATTGACAAAGAAGAACAACTAATATTATCCAAGCATAGTGCAAGTACAACTGAATGATAATGGCTGATGGAACGAGTGTGGGGATGAGTGCCTTTTATAGGCTTACAATAGGTGATATTGGTAGGTGGAGATAGGTGGAAAGTGACCATGGTATTCACCAACTGTGGTTTTAATAAACCGTTCATACATGACCTAGTTTAAGGATTTATTTGCAGTCTGTTTCTTTGCCTTGTTTGTTCCAAACAAAGAAGCTTTGGTGGATCTGATTGCACATTTTTCAACACCATCAACAAGCATTAGAAGAGGTTGAAAATGAAAGAAATGGCATTGCCAAGAAGAGAAGAATTCAATGGATGTTTTCAAAGTTCCTTCTCATTACCAAAGCCACTTTCCATAAGAAGTTTATTCCACAATGGCGGACTCATATTACCATCATGATGCAAGCTCTATATGGTGGACTATTTCCTCTTTCAGTTGAAGCAACAGAGATGTGCATCTTGGTGGCAAATTATATGGGAACAAATTAAAGTGCAGAAATAGAGAGAATTACCATCTATGCAAGATTTGGCATTCATTGAGAAGTTTCCAGACATCATCCTATTTGTCCAATTAGCAATCCAGTGACAATCTCGTGTTTGTCTAATAAAGTGCACTGACAATCTCCTATTTGTTCAATTAGCAACCCACTAGAAGTTGGTAGATAGAGTGTTCTTCACAACATACACTATTGAAACTGTCAGAAGCTGGCATTATTATGATGATGCCACAACAACGATTCTCAAAAAAATGAGTTTTGATACCTTCAGAACAGAATATCTCCCCCTTTGTAGTGGGGCAAAAGCTGAATTCAGAGACACATAAAAGAAGTAGAAGAAATGTTGGCTAGAGAGTCCTCTAGAGACTGAAGCCCCTTTGATTCTGTTCTGCTGAGTATAGACCAACTGGTTGGAGTCAACCCCCTAATGAATGATGCAATCAAGAGGCAAGCACTAGAACGAGTCCAGAGGTACGTGAGAAGAGAGAAGGCAAAAATCAAGGCCGAGAATGAGCTTGCAATGGAAGCCTCCTTTGACGCCCTAAAAGCACTCTTTACAAAAATCCTCATGGCATTTCAAGGTCCCCTTCCTAGTCAAATCCGTCTAGGCAATATTGATGGCATGCTAGCAAATGTAGTCCCACTGTCCATTTTAAAGGGAGAGTACAATGAAGATCCTGATCTTAATGTAGCAGAGTTTATGGTAGCATATGTAGCTAACAACCCCTAAGCATTGGTTAGCAATATTCCCTGCCACTTTCAAGGGCGCGGTGTTTCAATAGTATGAGAGACAAGCAACATGAACTTTTGGCACATGGGATTGGTCTTCCTCACTAAATTGAGGCGTGAAGGTTTTGAAGAGCAGATGTGAGAGGAGTTTATGAACTTAAGTCAGAACTTAAGTCAATCCCTTGGAGAAAGAGTAGAAGCTTATGTCTCACAAATGGAATCCATCCTAAAGAGATGAACCAATCATCATTTGGATGAAGGCATCTAGAAAGGAGTGTTTCTAAGAGGCCTACAACTAGAAGTTCTCAAGTTTGTGGAATTGAGAAGACCAGTCAATCTGCAAGCTGTAGTGAAAGGTGCAAGACTGTATGACGAAGTTGAAGCAAGGTTGTCAAAGACCACAGGAAGAGGAGTCTTATCTCCTCCCATGCCAGGAATGGTATACCCACCAAATGCAATTCCAGGGACAATTTCCTATTTCTATCTCCAGATGCAAACAATGTTGCAATACAATGCAACTAACCCACAGTGGCGGCCACAAACAACAATGCCTCAAATGATGGTTCAACCACAACAACAGTGGCCTCAAGCAGTTACTCCAATGGTGACTCAACAATAGTGAAACCTTACCAACTGGAATCAACAACCCCAAGTCTCAATGCGAGCTTTGAATTAGAACTAGAACAGAGGACCCTCTGGATCAACCCAACCAGTGTATGTAATAATCGCAGAAGCTTCCAAAAACCCTACTACAAGTACTCGATGAGGTGAAAATGTAAAGGAATACTTGTCCAATTCAGTGGTCAGTATCAAGAAAGAGCTTATGGATGTGATTATAGAATAGCTACATATATTGAAAGTGAATACCGCCAATATATCCACTCCTACGGGAGGTGGGAGACAAGTGATGCAATCTAATACATGGTGTGGAAAGTGCCATCAAGCGGGACATTTAGCCATTGAATGTACCCAAAAACCGACCATTCCTGGAGCCTTTTGTTCATACTTTTTGAGGAAGAACTATACAAAGGATATCTACTCTCTGAGAAAGAGATGCATGAATGAAGAAAGAAAGATGAAGACTCAAGATTCAACTTGTTAGAATCCAAAATGACAACAAAAGACATTGGACCAAAGCCTAGGGAGTTTGGTCTTAGTTTTGGTCCAAGGAGGTTTTCCTCTCAGAGTTACAGAGGATGACAGTCTGGCGGCGATGGTCAGAGATCAGAGGGGGTGGAGTGTTACAAATGTGGAGAAAAGGGTCATATCTCAATGAATTGTCCAAACCCTAGAAGGTATGTGGATTACAAGCCCTTATGTAGTTGATGCAAAGGAGAAGGCCACACTGCAAAAGATTTCCCCTTTGAAATTTACTTTTGATACCCAATAGAAAACCCAAGAACCTACTTCCAATTTGGTGTAATTGGAAGTTGCTGCAATAACACGTGCAAAGAAAGGAGAACCAATAGTTCAAAAAGAGAATGTTACCTCTACCAAGACAGTGAAGTTCAACCTTCCTCGAAAAAAGCAGAACAATGCAGTCCAGAATAAAGAAGTACAGAGCACTACAGAGCCACAGAGAGCCATAGAGGCAGAAATTGAGACAAGACCAAAGGTCTGGGAAATAGAGGATGCGGAAGTACCTCCTCATGAAAAAGAAGCACAGATGTTGCCGCTCCTAGGAAAAAGAGAAGATAAAAGTGGACATGGCCCCATTTCCCAGTCGATTGGAAAAGCCTGTGGATCCTATCAAAGAGTATGATTTGGTCAAAGACCTAGACACTTTTAGACCAAACTTAACATTCCGATAATTATTGATGTTGTCTCCCAGTTGTCGAAAGAAATTCAAAAGCATACTGACTAGAAGAAGAGGCTAAAGAATTGTTCCCTCTGTGGTGGCCAAGTCCAATAGAGCCTCAGAACCCATGAAGGAAGTAGATGTGGCTAACGTCTTTCTGGATCCTGAAACCTCGGAGATTGGCGTATGGATTGAGGGGTGCTTTATTGCAGATGCATCGATTGATGGAGGCTCATCAATAAACATAATGATAGACATGACAATGAAGGAAGGATCTAGGCTTGCAAGGAATGCAACCTACACAACGGCTTATCAGGTTGGCAGACCAAAGTAGAATCAAACTGTTGGGCATTCTCCCGTACAAAAAGACAACCCTTGCAGGAAGAGACTATTGGCTGACATATATGTGGTCAAATAAAATTCCTATGGGACCTCATACCCTCTACTGTTGGGGAGACCTTGGCTTTTTGAAGCAAGAGCAACAACGGATTGGTTCAAAGGGACCCTACCCTAGGCAGAGGACCCAATAAAGTAGTATTGAAGTTGTATGGGACTATCAAACAGATCTTTCCCAAGAAAATAGAGGCATAGTCCCTAACAGTGGGCACTGTAAGCCAACTATCGAAAGAAGCAAAGTCCTTGTCCATGGGGGGAGAATACCTCCTGCCTGAACTCAAATTGACTTCTGAAATCACCTCTGACAGTGAAATAGAAGCATGGGTGTATTGTTCTCTGTGTTATATAGTAGCCACAGAGACAAAGACAGAACCAGAGACATAAGCAGAAGTAGAAGCAGAAGCAGAGGACATAACAGAGAGTTTGTTCTTCTCTTACACAGCACTCACCGATGTAGAAACAAAACCTCAAGCAGACAAAGGTGATAATGCAGAAGAAGATTATGAAAGCGAGCTAGAAGGATCTATCCTACTCACAGAAGGCGGAGATGAGGAAGAAGTTCTTGAAACTTCAGAAGCAAAAGATCCCTCTCTGAGATTGACAAAATGATTATGGTACCTTTTGGACTGATAAATGAGTCATGTCATGAGAAAAGCCTTCATAAGAAATGGATTAAGAGAAATAGGCATTCCTTCAGCAGTGGCTCTTGTAATCCAAAGTTACCTTTCCTAAAAGAAGAAGATGATGATGAACCTTGCCAAAAACCCCCAACCCTGCAGCTCAAACTCAACATAGAAAGTTTCTGTTATGTGACGTCCTTGGATGCATCTTCAGAAGATGAATCCTTGAGCCAAGAAAAAATTCATCTCTAACCCAAACTTGAAACCTCAATGATACCCTTTTAGCCTCCCAAAAAGCGAGCTAAGCCTTCATTACAAGAGAACAGTAGTTCCATTGCATCATCAGAAGATGAGACCACTCCTTTGAAGGAGTTGGATCTTTACCCAAAAGTAGTCCATGGGACATTTATCCGTGAGGTGGAAGGTGAAAGGCAATTGATGTCCATGGATGCTGAAGGTACTGAACGTCACCTGAAGGTGGGTCTAAATCTTCCAAAAGAAGAACTAGTGATCCTGCAAGACCTATTAAAGGAGAACTTAGATGTGTTTGCATGGTCATACAAAGATCTAAAGGGGATTGATCCCACAATATGCCAACACCACATCGACCTAGAGCTTGATGCCAAACCTGTGAGGCAAAGGTAGAGGCACATGAATCCTAATTATTCTACTCTGATGAAGACCGAACCATTGAAGCTTTTGGAAGTTGAGTTCATTTATCTAGTGGCTAACAGTGAATGGGTTTCGCCCATTGTGGTTGTACCCAAGAAGAACGGGAAACTTCGAATATGTGTGGACTTCCGAAAGCTGAATTCCAAGACAAAGAAGGATCATTTCCCTATCCCCTTCACAGACCAATTTTTGGACACAATGGCAGACCATCAGCTCTATTCCCTCTTGGATGAATTCAACGGATACAACCAAGTCCAAATCACAAAAGAGAACCAATCCAAAACAACCTTCACAACATAATGGGGAACCTATGCTTATAGAGTGATGTCATTTGGGCTCTGTAATGATCTTGCTACCTTCCAACAAGTGATGATGGCTACCTTTCCAAAACCATCTACATGATTTCATTGAGGCCAAAACCATCTACATGATTTCTTTGAGGCATACCTCGATGAATTTTGTGTCTATAGCCTAATCTGTGAGTATTGGGGACACCTAGAACACTGTTTTAACAGATGTCAAGAGTATGGGATTTATCTCAAACCCGAAAAATGTGTATTTGGCATCTCATCAGGAGTTCTTCTAGGCCACATTATCTCTACACAAGGGATAGCAACAGATCCTACTAAGATTGAGAAGATTGTCGCCTTGAGAGCCCCAACTAACCTTAAGCAATCGAGGGGATTCCTTGGCCATGTGGGCTATTACAGAAGATTCATTGCACACTTTGTGATGAAGGAAGCTCATTTACATAAACTCATGAGAAAAGATGTCAAGTTTACATGGACCAATGGTTGTGATGAGGCATTCAACACCCTGAAGCAATGTTTGATTGAAGCACCCATCCTCCAGCCTCTTGATTGGACGAAGGAGTTCCACGTGCACATTGATGCATCTGTTGAAGGCCTAGGTGCAGTCTTATACCAAAAGGGTCCCTCTAAGCTAGATCAAACAATCTATTATTCAAGTCCAAAAGTAACCGACAGAGAGCAAAATTACATAGTGATAGAGCTTGAGTGTCTAGCAATGGTGTTTGTTGACATTATTTGTTGTCCACGCATTTTCAAATTCTATGTGAACCATGAGGCCCTGTCCTTCCTAATGAACAAGGCCGATGTGAAGGGAAGAATGATGAGATGGATTCTTTTGTTTCAAGAGTTCGACTTTGAAGTGGTTACCAAACCTGGTCGCTCTCATATCTTGGCCGATCATCTGTCGCAAATCCCTCAAAGCGATGATGATGAAAAGCAAGATGATCCAGACCTTCCTGATGCTTCTTTGTTTCTAATCGAAACAGTTACCCCATGGTACACAAACATAGCCAACCTCTTGGCAACCCAATAGTATCCCCCTAGCATCTCAAGACGTGAGAAGAAGAAGCGTTTGTTGGAATTATCCCCCTACACCCTGTTAAGAGGTACTCTGTATAAGAAAGGCAAGGACGAAGTCTTGCAAAGATGTGTCGCAAGAGAAGAAATCGGCATATAATTGAAACTACACCATGACGAGCCTTGTGGTGGACTATTTGCTGGAGAAGCAATAGCCAGAAAGGCCTTGCTTGCTGGATATTGGTGGTCGACCCTTTATAAGAATTCCTATGATTACTGCAAACGGTGTGATGTTTGTTAGCGAATGGAAAAGCCTACCAAATCTAGTGCCAATGCCCTTGCAACCCATTCTTCCCTTAAAGCCATTTAAGAAGTGGAGGATTGATTTTGTGGGCCCCATTGATCCACCAACTAGATAGAATCAGAATAGATACATCTTGGTCTGTACAGACTATGTGACAAAGTGGTGTGAAGCTAAAGCTCTAAAGCGGGATGATGGTAATAGCGTGGCCTTGTTCCTATTAATACATCATCACCCGTTTTGGCAGTCCCCTAGAGCTCGTCAGTGAGACCGAGGTACCCACTTTCTTAATAAGATCATGGAAGAGTTGACAAAACTGTACAAGATCCTTCATCGTAAGTCCACACCCTATTATCCCGCAGCCAATGGCTAGGTAGAAGTTACCAATCACATCCTTTGTACTCGCTACGTACGTATACAACATCCGATTTGTGCACTAGCGAGTTATGGATTCCCATGATTATTCATTGAGCAATGTGGGAGTTGGGACGAGCGACTGCTCTTTCATCCTTCTCCATGAGCGACAGTGAGCTGAAAGTTACATCCTTCATCATCACCGATGGATTTCATCGACAATGTCAAAGAGAGGAATTGGGAGAGAGAAGACTGTAGAGAAGGAGAAGAAGAAGAGCAGAAGAGAGAGAAAGACAGTTATGAGGAGAGAGAAAGACTAGAAATAAAGAGAGAAAGACTAGAAGATAGGGAAGGAAGACATGGAAGCTTGGAGAGCAAGGTGAAGGAGAAATAAGACTTGTATATTTATCTGATAATGAAAAATTAAGTCTCTCTGTGGGAGCTTTCACTCAAATGCCAAGACCCACGGACCGCTTATTGTTTCAAGCGTTCCAAGCCGAGCACTAATGGCTACCTCTCACATAACCGACGCTCCATCTATATCTACGGGTGTAGTGAGCTTACCTTCGTGCCGTTCGAGTTACCTCCTCTCCCGCGCACTCCGGTAGCTCCACGATCCAAGTGCAAGCTTCAAGCAAGCTCCATCCTCAAGCTCCACGCTCCAAGCTCCATTGCCGCGAGCAAGATAAGAGAAGACAAGAGAAGAGAAGAAGAGAGGAGAAGATGGAGAGCTTCTCCTCCTCGGTCCCTCACCCTCACATACTCACTCCCTCATACTCTCACACTCCCTCTCTCAAGCACAAGCTCAAGCAAGCAAGAAGAAGAAGAAGAAGAAGAAGAGGAGAGCCACTTTTTGCCACACACGAGAATGAGCTTCTCATTCACTTTTCAACTTTATATACAAAATCCTAAATCTCTTTTGGGCAGTCATCCCCTTTTCCTCTTTTTTACATGGCCGGTCGTAGCCTAGGCCCTTTTTTCCATTGTCCTTCTATCTTCCTAGATTCCTTTCCACCGCCCGTCTACATTTACAAATTGCATGGGTGAGAGCCTGGCGCTCTTTTACAAGATTTCAGGGTGCACCTTTTAATTTTAAAATGCGCCTTTCCCCTTTTGCATTTGCCTTGGACTCTTAAGGTTGCCCTTGCGCTTTTGGCCTTTTCTCCTATTCTTTCTTCAGTCGGGTTACCTTTTTTCCGCCTTTGCCCTGCATCTTTTTTATTTCCTTTTGCTTTCTTCATGTTGGGGTTAACATTACCCCCTCCTAGACGAGTGCCAGTCCCATGGCACTCACCGTCGTAGGTAGCAGGCTGTAGCATGCACCGAAGACGTGGGTGACAAGGATGCCTGTGGTTTCCATGGAGGAGTGTTGGTGGTGGTGCGAAAGAAGATCCTGCGGGCCTGTTGGTGGCCAAGGTGGCAGGTGGAAGGGTTGTTGGAGTTGGTGATAGGGCTATTCTGTGTTGGGGATTGCATTGATGGCCAACAGGTGTTGGTCTTGTCGGATGGTAAGGGATAAGCATTCAGAGTTGGGTGTTGATGAAGAGCGAACGACGCTTTTGTTGGAGTCTTCAACACCTGCAATTGGAAAACCTCTCATGTGGTCTCTCCTTAAGGGGTAGTGCTAGTCTTTTTATCGTGCACAAGACATATTTTGATTAGTTTGGGAGACAGGTCGAACTCTAAGCAAGCCTGGAGTATTGTCCTATACTTGAGGACCCAAACTGTGTATATACTTTGGTGCAGATATTATGTGAGTGCTTGTGCATAGTTAGATATTACTTAGTTAGAAGACTGTCGGCCTGGTTCCTTGTATAGCAATGGGTCAGTGAAGCAAGGGCTTAGTTGATGGAAAAATTTGTTGATGAAGACGGGGAGTACACTTGAAGGTTGCTTGAGACATCATTATGATCTTGTCAAGGCAATGTAGCACAATTAAGCTCTGTGATGTCTTAGCTTTTGGTAGCTAGTGGCTACTCGTAGCGCTTGAAAAGTATGGTGTACTTTTCCATTGTCTTTCATACCGTGCTTACCACTGTTGATTGTAATGGCATTGAGATGGAGTGCAAAAGAATTGTGCAAGTGGTTCAGGGTGACAGGTCTAACCATAGGCGAGGCAAGCTCCCTAGGTATGTCCTGCTATTAATGTGCCTTGAACAATTGTGGGGGATGTACAAAGGGTTAGGGGATTAGGGACGGAGCCAGTCGACCAAGGTCACTGGACGTACCTAATTTGAGGACCCCTAGGTGTGGTGCTATGATCGTGTGCGTTTTTTTTTTTTTGGGAAAAGTGAATACAATCAATGCCATACATTGAGGCTGTTAGCCTTTCATTTGGATTGAGAAATGTGGGGATTCAAAGGCTATGAAGAATTGATATTACAGAGATGATTGTGTCACCAACCTTGATGCTAGAGGAACTGTTGTTGAGATGAAGAGATACACTTGAGATTTTGCAAACCTCTTTGTAACATGTGAGACATCGAACAATTGAGGTAGCACTTGGAGTGAGCTGTGCATGGACAAGGGCTGAGCATCTTGCGAATTGAGTCTTGGATGATGAAGAGACGGTCGCCCTTGTTGAGAGCGTGGCTCCTACCCGAACACAGAGTTTGGCCAAGAAGGAGGAGGTAATCGATGATTATGCTTTGGTCATGCTTAGTTGCAATATGTGCTTTTTCTGCAAAGGTGTCCTTGGGTTCTCATCCAGTGGCGTTTCCGTCATGGCTTTTGTTCCTTGGTATCCTGTCACTTCCTCCATAATGGTTCTTTGTGGGGAGTGGTGGTCTTGTGGTGACTTGGATATTAAACGCTTCTAGACCTTGACCTGTGTCATTCTGCATCCTCTTGTCACTTTATGAGAGTACATGCATGGTACATGCCACAACTATAATAAACTAGTGCAACAAAAGGAGACATCACTTATGTGAATTCCATGGTGTTGACTTAGATACTTAGCACCTGCGCTTGATTAGCTTTTTCTTTTGTTAAAGACGTGAAATCTATTAAACGCAGATATGAAAAGTTTGTACAATTGGGAAACATGTCAACATTTAACCATTTAAAGACAAAAAGTCATGGCCAGGTAGCATTTGATAAGCCTTTTATACAACATGGGGCTACTCTATTTGTACGAGGCGGGGCGAGTCTGGGTGGTCGGGCGACTGAGGCTCTGCTGGTGCACAACTTCCATGGGTTTGGACAGGGAACATGTTGGCTGGGATATGAATGGTGTAGTATCGGGCCACTACCGTTTCCAGAATGTCTTTAAACAATTCATTAAATTCTTCCCTGTCCCGAGCCGCCTTTTCTGCCCTTGAGCATCTGGTGCCCGAACGTATGTTGGGGGTTTGTGCCACTGGCATTGCCACCTGCTGTGCATTTCTTCGAGTCTCGTCTTTCTTGACTCGGATTCTTTGGCCTTTGTCCGGGACGGTGTCGCTTAGGGCCTCGCTTCTTGGCATACCTCTTGAGGGTGGGCACATAGTGCTCCTGTGGAGGGGCGCATGCCACATGCTCCCGTCGTCTGTGAAGAGCGTCTTTGCATGCCAGATGGCCACGGTTCTCCATGCGCTCCGTTTGGAAGCCTGCAAGATGCAATCTAGGGGTTAGACCTTGATACATGATACAGTTGTTCGCATGGAAGGGATTTTAGTGTGGTTCATCAAGCGCTTACGACAAGAAGGGGAGGGGTGAGGCATGCAGTGTTTGTCGTAAAGGGATAGCCCCCATGAGGATGTCCGTTTTGCCTCCAGCCATTAGCCAATATTGGCCCATGCTAAGTTGAGTGGACTGGTTGTCATGGAGTGAGATAGGGCATATCCTCGGAAGGATAGACCAAAAAGGGAGGAAGGTGTATAGAAAGGGGCTGCACCCTGTCTACACCATCAGAGTTGTTGGTCAAGGCTTCCTATAGCGGTAATGTGGGTTGCATGCCCTTCACTTGGAGGTGGGGATGGTCACACGGCTTTTAAATGCGTGATGAGAGGAGGACTTGAGGAGCTTAGCCTGTCAGACCTAACTCTTCTCCCTGCGCTTGACTATCATTGCTTGTGTGTGTTGATATTGTTTATACATGGTGACACACAATTCAATGTTTATTTATATACATATTTATGAATCCATGTCACTTCACGAGGATAAGAACCAATTGTAGAACTCGGGGTTGTACTGGAGTGTGGCACACGCGTCCAACACTCGTGGCAGCTTACTCAATACCGATAGATATTTTGCCACATCGAGTAGCATGGAACCTTGTCTGAGTCTACTGGCGACATGGAACTCCTCCTCAGTGAGAACCTTATCAAGCAGAGGGTTTTCTTAGCTTGGTTTAGCCAAGTCCTTGCCCCGAATGGTAGTCAGCACTCGAAGGGAAGTTGGTGCCACATAGGTTGGGTCCCTTTGGGATCGCCATTTGGCCAAACGCTCCTCAGAGATTGTCATGATCTGAGCCCCTAGTTCGGCCATTGCAACGTGGTTCTCACACCAACGCTGTTCAAATTGACTTCGGCCCTTTGTTAGTCGCTTTAATTGCTCTATGTCTACGAGATTCGGTCGACAGAGCACTTCATTGAACGTGACAATTAAGCGCAGTTCGTCGGCTTCCTCGTCAGAGATGAGTCGCATGCGTTCATGCAGGAGCTTGTCATAGTGCTCGTTAAGATGTTCCTGCTCTTCCCAAGATAAAGGGAAGGGCAAGTAATCTCCAAGCTGCTCCTTGGGGATTGTGCCCATGTCCGCAAGGACGTAAATGCGTGCAACCACTTTGAGCTTAGCATCCAACTCAGCTAAGCATTCTGCGACACTTCTATGTTCAACGAGGTGTTGAGTGTTGAAATGACTTGTTTTTTGGCTGATTTTTTGTTGTTTTTGAGAGCTGAATGGTTGATTTTATGAGATGATTGATTGATTTAGAAGTGGATTGAGAATGTTTTGGATGATATTGATTGTGTTTTGGAAGATTATGATGTTTGTTGGTGGTTCTATGATGTTCTGATAGGTTCTGATTGGTTCTGTATACCTTCTGTTTTGCTCTGTTTTGGTCTGTTTTGTTCTGATTGTCTTCTGTAAGGAGGGATGAAGTATTGATTGATGAAGAATGAGATATTGTGAAAGTTTATTGAATGGTTTGTGAGAGTTTGGAATAGTTTGAGAGTGAGTTATGAAGTTTTGATAACCTTCTGTAACCTTCTGTAGGTCTTCTGTAGAGCTTCTGCTTCTGTTCTGTCTCTGTTCTGTTCTGTACTGTCTCTGTCCTGGTACTGTTCTGTAGACTGTTCTGTATGCTTCTGTAAGTGTTCTGTGGAATGTATGTGTGACTTTGGGAAAGTTTTCTAGCCTTGGAAAGAGGTGAATACAAGTGCAAAAGAGCTGAAGGAAGTGGAAGAAGTAGCTGCTGAAGACTCAAGTGAAGACTAGAGTGAAGTGACAGTAGTGAGCTGTGAAGAGACACTGTAGTGGCTCTGGTGACCCTTCATATCAGACATACCTCTTGGGAGGGGTATCCACGACCTAAGAGTGATTATTGAGAGTGATTTTTGAGAGATTGTAGTGAGGATATGATGTATTATTGATAGAGTGAGAGAGAGAGAGTCAGAGATAGCCAATTCTACTCAACCAGAGTGATTGTATATGAGAGATTGAGAGAGAAGACTATGAAGATATTGAAGATGAATACTATGTGATGTATTTCCATTCAAAGATGGTGTATTTCTTTGATTTCTTTGTTCTATTGAGGGATTTTGTGAAGATGTTGAAGAATATGGTTGATTCTATTCAAATCCGTGGGAGATCTACATGATGCTGCATGAAGATTTGTTGTGCCTGGTGTTCTTTTCTTCATTGTGATCATATGAAACATGATAAACAAGCTTGTTGATGTTACAAGATAGATTTTCTTGCAAGAGAATTCCCTTTTCCTTGGTGTTCCTCTCGGGGCTCCATGTTTTTGGTGCGCAGCCGGGGAAACTTGCCATCAACAAGCACCGGAAGAGGCTGAAAATGAAGGAAATGGCATTGCCAAGAAGAGAAGAATTCAATGGATGTTTGTAAAGTTCCTTCTTCCACTGAAGAGTTGGAATTTCTCATAATCAAAGCCACTTTCCACAAGAAGTTCATCCCACAATGGCGGAAACATATCACCATCATGATGCATGCTCTATGTAGTGGACAGTTTCCTCTTCCTGTTGAAGCAGCAGAAACTTGCATCTTGGTGGCAAACTCTTTGGGAACAAACTGAAGAGCAGAAACAGAGAGAATGAACATCCATGGAAGATTTGGCATTCGTTGAGAAGTTTCCAGAAAACATCAAGTGGGAGATTGTGAAGAAGCTTCAGGAGTCTTGGTCTGTAGAGGTTCACAAAGATAAGAAGGAAAAGAGTTGGAATTTGTTCGTGGATGCTCAACAGCAAGATACATGGGATGCTTGGTGTACTGATAATCTTCTGTTTGTTCAATTAGCAACCCACTGGAAGTTAGTAGACAGAGTGTTTTTCACAACATACACTATTGAAACCATCAGAAGCTGGCATTACTATGATGATGGCACCACCACAATGCTCAGACGTATGCATTTTGACACCTTCAGAACCGAATACCTTCCTCTGTGCAGTGGCATGAAAGCAGAATTTAGGGACGTTGAAAAGAAAGAAGTAGAAGAAATGTTGGCCAGAGAGTCCTCCAGAGACTGAAGCCTTCTGTTAACCCTCTGTGGAGCACTAACAACATAGTGGAGCCACACCTCTGATGAATGACTCAATAAAGAGGCAAGCATTGGAACGAGTCCAGAGGTACGTGAGAAGAGAGAAAGCAAGAATCAGAGCCGAGAGCGAGCTCGCAGCAGAAGTCGCCTTTGATGCCCTTGCGGAACTCTTTACAGAAGTCCCAATGGCACATCAAGCCCTTCCTCCTCCTGCTGGAGGTCCACTTCCAAGCCAGATCCGTCCTGGAAATATTGATGACAGGCCAGCGAATGTAGTCCCATTGCCAATTTTTAAGGGAGAGTACAATGAAGACCCTGATCTTCATGTAGCAGAGTTTATGGTAGCGTGTGTGGCTAACAATGCCAGAACCCCTGAGCATTGTTTGGCAATATTCCCCGCCACTTTCAAGGGCGCGGCGTTTCAGTGGTATGAGAGACAAGCAGCAGGAACTTTTGGCACATGGGACGACCTGAAGTTGGCCTTCCTCACTAAATTCACGCGTGAAGGTTTTGAAGAGCGGATGAGAGAGGAATTTATGAACCTAAGTCAGTCCTCTGGAGGAAGAGTAGAAGCTTATGTCTCACGAATGGAATCCATCCTGAAGAGATGGACTAACCATAATCTAAATGATGGCATTCAGAAGGGGGTGTTTCTCAGAGGATTACAACCAGAAGTCCGTAAGTTTGTGGAGCTGCAAAGACCAGCCACACTACAAGCTGCAACAGAAGGTGCAAGACTGTACGATGAAGTGGAAGCTAGACTAGCAATGAATACAGGAAGAGGAGTCCTACCTCCTCTGGTGCCAGGAATGATGTACCCACCAAATGCAGTCCCAGGGACTGTTCCCTACCCCTACCAACAGATGCCCTCGGTATCACAGTACAGTGCACCAAATCCACAGTGGCCACAATCCATGCCTCAAATGATGGTTCAACCACAACAACAATGGTCCCAACCAATTTCTTCATTATCAAATCAGCAGCAACAGTGGAACCCTACCAACTGGGGTCAACAGCCAACAGTTCAAACAGGAGTACTGAATCAGAACCAGAACAGAGACCCCTCTGTACCAGCCCAACCAGTTTATGCAGTGATTACAAAAACTCCTCAAAACCTTCCTGCCAGTACGTCCGGAGGAGAAAGCTTGAAGGATTATTTATCCAACTCAGTTGCAAACATTAAAAAGGAGTTGATGGATGTGATTACAGAACAACTACAGACGTTGAAAGTGAATACTGCTAGCATATCCAACGTTGCAGGAGCAGGAAGAGATGTGATGCGGTCAAATACTTGGTGTGGTAAGCATGATAGGAGAAGAAAGGAAGAAGACGCAAGATTTAACTTGCTGGAATCCAAAATGACAACACAAGATATTGGACCCAAGCCTAGAGAGTTTGGTCCTAATTTCGGACCCAGAAGATTTCCTTCCCAAAGTTACAGAGGCAGACAGTCTGGCGGTGGTCAGAGATCAGAAGTGGAGTGTTACAGATGCGGAGAAAAGGGACACATCTCACCAAATTGTCCAAATCCTCGAAGGTCAGTGGATTACAAGCCCTTATGCAGTCGATGCAAATGAGAAGGCCACATTGCAAAAAATTGTCCAAGCCCAGCCCCAGTGAAAAACAGTGCTACTGATAGTCCGGCCAAGGCCCAAGAGCCTACCTCTAATTTAGTGGAATTGGAAGTTGCTGCCATCACTCGTGCAAAGCAGAAGGAACCACCTGTCCAGAAAGAAAATAACCCTCCTGTCAGAACAGTGAAGTTCAATCTTCCACCAGAAGAACAGAACAGAACAGAGCCTAACAGTGCCGTACAGAGCCCTACAGTGCCACAGAGAGTTACAGAGACAGTTACAGAGATAGGACCAGAGGTCCACGATACAGAAGAGGAGGAAGTGCCGCAAGTGGCAGAAGAAGTTCCTGTAATTCCTCTGTTGGACGAAAGAGGAAAAATGAAAATGGGTGTTGCCCCATTCCCTAATCGGTTAGAGAAGCCAGTGGATCCTATTAAGGAATACGATCTGGTTAGAGATCTAGATACCTTTAAACCAAACCTCACATTCCAACAATTATTAATGTTGTCTCCCAGTTGCCGGAAAAGATTCAAAAGTATACTGACAAAAAGACGTGGTTTAAGGATTGCTCCCTCAACAGTGACAAAGTCCAACAAGGCTCCAGAGCCTGTAAAAGAAGTGGATGTGGCTAACGCTTTCCTAGATCCAGGTACTCCAGAGACTGGCGTATGGATAGAAGGCTGCTTCATTGCAAATGCACTGATTGATGGAGGTTCATCAGTAAACATTATGACGGATGTGACAATGAAGGATCTAGGCCTACAAGGTGTGCAACCCACCCAATGGCTCATCAGACTGGCGGATCAGAGTAGAATCAAGCCTTTGGGCATTCTCCCATATGTGAAGACTACAGTGGCTGGAAAAGATTATTGGCTAACCTATTTGGTGGTGAAGCCAAACTCTTATGGTACATCCTATCCTCTGTTACTGGGTAGACCATGGCTTTTTGAAGCGAGAGCAAGGACGGATTGGTTCAAAGGAACTTTGACCTTGGGTAGAGGACCCAACAAAGTGGTGCTGAAACTGTATGGTTCTCAAAAAGGACATGGATCCACCTCCTTGGAATTATCTTCTGACTCCCCTAATGAGGCTACAGATGGAACGTCAGCAGACGAAGATGCTGTCAAACAGATCCTTCCCAAGAAAACAGTGGCACATTCCTTAACAATGGATACTGTAAGCCGACTTCCAAAAGATGCGAAGTCATTATCAATGGGTGAATACTTCCTGCCTGAATCAGGAATGCCTTCTGAAATCACTTCTGACAGTGAGATAGAAGCATGGATGTACTGCTCTCCCTGTTACATGGCCATAGCAGAAGCAGAAGCAGAAGCAGAGACAGAGGCAGGAGAGGAACCAGAGAATCTGTTCTTCTGTTACAGAGCTCCTACAGAAGCAGAAGCAGAAGCAGAAGCAGAGACAGAGATAGAAGAGGATGGATATGATATGGACGAAGAAGATTATGAAAGTGAAATGGAAGAGTCTATCCCACCTGAAGAGGATACATTTGAGGAAGAAGTTCCAGAAGCATCAGAAGCCGATGAGCTCATGCTATGGGACAGAATGGTGATGATACCATTTGGTCTGGCAAATGGATCTTCTCATATGCAAAACCTTTATAAGAAATGGATTAAGAAGAGCAAGCCGTCTTTTAAGTGTGGCTCCTGCCGTCCTAACCCATCCTTGCCAAAGAAAGATGATGATGATGCACCGTGCCAACAAGCACCAGTCCCACCAACCCAACAGGCATCAGAGGGTCCCTATTATGTGACGTTCCTGGATGTATCATCAGAAGAGGAGTCTTCAAGCCAAGAGGTAATTAATTTTGAAACCAAACCCGAAACGGCTCTTATCCCATTCCAACATCTCAAGGAGCAACCTAAGTCTCCACCAAAAGAAGAAGTGAGTTCTAGTGGGACATCAAACGAGGACACCACTCCCTTGAAGGAGTTGGATCTCTACCCAGAAGCGGTCCGCGGAACCTTCATTCGTGAAGTAGAAGGTGAAAGGCAGTTAACCTTTGTGGATTCAGATGGCACTGAACGCCACTTGAAGGTGGGTAGCAGTCTCCCAGAAGAGGAATTGTCAACCTTGTACAACTTGTTGAAAGAAAATTTGGACGTGTTTGCATGGTCTTACAAAGACCTAAAGGGGATTGATCCCACAATATGTCAACATCATATTAGCCTGATGCCAAGCCAGTACGGCAACGACAGAGGCGAATGAACCCGAATTATTCCACATTGGTGAAAGCGGAGCTGTTGAAGCTTCTGGAAGCCGAGTTCATCTATCCAGTGGCAAATAGTGAATGGGTTTCACCCATCGTGGTTGTACCCAAGAAGAATGGCAAATTGCGAATATGTGTGGATTTCCGAAAGCTTAATTCCAAGACAAAGAAGGATCACTTTCCTATCCCTTTCACAGATCAACTGTTGGACACAGTGGCAGGACATGAACTTTATTCTCTTTTGGATGGATTCAGCGGATACAACCAAGTCCAAATCGCAGAAGAAGACCAATCCAAAACAACCTTCACCACAGAATGGGGGACCTACGCTTACCGAGTGATGCCATTTGGGCTCTGCAATGCCCCTGCTACTTTCCAACGAGTCATGATGGCCGCATTTCAAAATCATCTGCACGACTTTATTGAGGTATATTTGGATGACTTCTGTGTCTATAGTTTGATCCGTGAACATTGGGAACACCTGGAACAATGCTTTGACCGATGCCGGGAGTATGGGATTTCCCTCAACCTCGACAAATGCATCTTTGGGGTCTCTTCTGGAGTCCTGTTGGGCCACATTGTCTCAGCACAAGGGATATCAACAGACCTTGCAAAGATTGAAAGGATCGCAGCTCTGGCAGCACCCACCAACCTCAAACAGTTGAGGGGATTCCTAGGCCATGTGGGTTACTACAGAAGGTTCATAGCTCATTTTGCAACAAAGGCAACTTCCTTGCACAAGCTTCTGAGGAAAGATGCAGAGTTTACTTGGACGGAAGAATGTGACAAAGCCTTCCACACTCTGAAGCAGTGTCTGATAGAGGCACCCATTCTACAACCTCCTGATTGGACGAAAGAGTTCCAACTACACACTGATGCATCAATTGAAGGCTTAGGTGCTGTCCTCTGCCAAAAGGGCTCCTCAAAGTTGGATCAACCGATCTATTATGCAAGACGAAAAGTCACTGATAGGGAACGGAACTATACAGTGACCGAGCTGGAGTGCTTGGCAATGGTGTTTGCCCTGGAGAAGTTTCGCCATTACCTCCTATCTACCCACTTTAAATTTTATGTGGATCATGAGGCCCTGTCCTTCTTGATGAACAAAGCAGATGTGAAAGGACGAATGATGAGATGGGTCCTTTTATTCCAGGAGTTCGACTTTGAGGTGATTACTAAGCCTGGTCTTTCCCATGTTCTGGTTGATCATCTATCGCGTATCCCACAAACTGCAGACGAGGAGCAGGATGATCCAGACCTCCCTGATGCTTCCCTATTCTTGGTAGAAACTGTAACTCCCTGGTATGCAGGCATTGCCAATTTGCTGGCAACCCAACAGTACCCTCCTGGTATTTCTAGTCGGGAAAGGAAGAAGCTCATGCTAGAATCAGCCCCCTACACCCTGCTCGGCGGTGCACTGTACAAGAAAGGCAAAGATGAAGTACTCAGAAGATGTGTTGCAGGAGATGAGATTGGGATTGTTCTGAAGGCTTGCCACGACGAGCCATGTGGAGGTCACTTTGCAGGAGAAGCTACAGCCAGGAAGGCTCTGCTAGCGGGATATTGGTGGCCTACCATCCACAAAGATTCCTATGATTACTGTAAAAGATGTGATGCTTGTCAAAGAATGGGGAAACCCACCAAGACAAGTGCCATGCCACTGCAACCTATCCTTCCTTTGAAGCCGTTTGAGAAGTGGGGTATTGACTTCGTAGGTCCGATCGACCCTCCCACCAGAAGGAAACAGAACCGATACATCCTCGTATGTACAGATTATGTCACAAAGTGGTGTGAAGCTAAAGCCCTAAAGCGGGACGATGGTAACAGCGTAGCCTTGTTCATGTACGAGAATATCATCACCCGTTTTGGCAGTCCCTTAGAGCTGGTAAGTGACAGAGGCACTCATTTCCTTAACAAAGTCATGGAAGAGTTGACAGAGTTGTATAAGATCCGCCATCGCAAGTCCACTCCTTATTACCCCAGAGCCAACGGCCAAGTCGAAGTCACCAATCGCATCCTCTACTCGATTCTGACAAGAACAATTGCTGCACATCGTCGTGATTGGGATAATCGACTTACAGAGGCCCTCTGGGCGTACAGAACCTCCCATAAAGCAGCAACGGGACAGACACCTTTCCAGTTGGTGTATGGAACAGAAGCTGTTTTTCCTGTTGAATTGGAACTACCCTCTTTGAGAGTGGCTATCAAAGAGCGTTTGGGGGATGATGATTCACTGCAACGCCGTCTCCTGCACTGGGAATGTTTGGACGAAATTCGTAGGATGGCTCTACAGTGCATGGAAGCCACGCAAGCTCGACGTAAGGCTTACCATGACAATTTCATCAAGCACAAGGAGTTCAAAGAAGGTGATTTGGTCCTAGCCTATGATTCACGCTTTGGCAAGTTTCCTGGCAAGCTCCAACAACGGTGGATGGGCCCCTATAAGGTACTTGCAGTCAACCCTAATGGCTCTGTCCAAGTAGAGACCGTGGATGCCTCTGATGATCCCTTTCTGATCAACGGATATCGCTTGAAGAAGTACTTCCCTCCTTGGGGATCTTGACAATTACGGACACTTGATCCTTTCCCTCGTTGGCGCGGCATTGTACTTCTTATGATGCTACTTTTGATAGCCGTTCTTCAATCACTTCTGATGAAGAGGGTGCAACCCTCTGTCCCCTCCAAACCTCCCCTCCAAACCCCCTTCCAGTCTTGATTTCTTATCCTCTATTTTCCACCAGCGACAGTGGCGAGGTTGGTCTTGAGACATGGTTTTTCTACCATTCCCTTGCTCAACTGGAAGAGAAAAAAAAAAGAGAGAACAACAAAACAAAACAAAATATATCGGTTATGGGAGAAAAGGACTTAGGTCCCTGTCATGCCGACCTCTTCTTCGAGAAAAGGTGGAAACACCCTCGGGAATAGGGGAAAATAAGAAAAAGAAAAAAAAACACCAAAGAAGAAAGAGAAAAAAAAAAAACAAATAAACAAATCTGTTATGAGAGAAAAGGAAGCAATTCCCTGTCATAGCAGGCCTCGTTCCAAGAAAAGGTGATAAACACCCTTGGGCGAGAAGCTGGCTGTGGAAAAGGTGGTAACACCCAGCAGTCCAGAAAGTGGATTCATTGATTGATATCCCTCGGATCCAATTCCGAAGCTGCCTCCCTTGGTACGCTGTGTCCTGGGTCTTTCTGCAAAGTGACTACCTGTCCTCTAGCGGACGACATATTCCTATCCAACACAATGTTCGATTTGATGGCTACCTCCCGGGGTACGCCTCTTCAACAACTGATGACGCGATCTTCATCGACAAACAATCGAGTGATTTTAGCTTTCATCCTAACCGGATGGGGAAGTGAGTATGGTTGCCCTCTGTATCTATCAACAACGAGTGAGGCAGGGGGTGGGGCGAGAGACCAGTCTTTTTCCTTCAAATCGAATGAGAGGTGAGAAGTGTGAATGAAGAGTTGCACGCACAGGATGGGCCTCTCAAAGCACAAAGCACGATTTGTCCCTGTGCACTGCACCATAAGGCTCCCTTGCCTTCCTTCTCGCACCGTATGCCGGCACAGGGCGGGATGCACAGTTGCACCATCAAATGTGCACAAGGCATACACCCTTTGCACAAGTGACTGTGAGGATTACATCAATGGGTTTCAGGAAAAGGCTGCCCTCCTGTATCTATCCACAGAGCGTGAGACAGAGGGTGGATTGAGTGTGACTGGAGTTTCTTCAATCATTTACCGAGAGGTGAGATTGAGGGACGTTACGACACTTGGAGTCAGGTATGTTCCCGTTTCCCTATGCACCCACGGGATGGGTTTTTACCGTCAACACAAGACACATCACCCTGTTCTGTACACTGCACTGTAAGGCTCCCTTGCCTTCCTCCTTGCACTTATGCCAGACAGGTTGGACGCACTACTGCACCATCAACTGTGCACCCTGGCATACTCTTTCTGCACAAATTCCCCTTTGACGATTCCTCAACCGGGTATGAGATATGGGTTTTTAATCATTCTTCCTCGAGTGATATTAGTCATGGGGCGAATGACTGATCTTTCATTCCAATTGAGTGACTGTGAGTTGAGTGCAATATCCCTCATCATCGACAATGCATTTCCTGCGATTCCTTCCATCAGTTACCTCCCTGGGTGCTGCTGCGTGGTCCCTTCCATGATGGACGTGTGCCGAGAAGATGCCTTGGTCCCTCCAGCGCCGACAACCACACTGGACATGCCGTCGACACTCAACCTTGATTCTTGACGAAACGGGCCAAGTTTTTCTAACCCTACAACTTCTGTTTCTTAGTGATGGTCATGTTTTAAGTGTGGGGATGTTAGTGGATGGTCTATGGCGTGGTCCTAGGTCCCTGTTGTTCGGTTAACCCTATCCGTTAAGGTCTTAAGTGTGGGGACGCGTCCCTGCGCGTCTTCCGTGCATACTTTTCTGCATATGCCTTAACCTGTTCATGCATGAATGCCTTGCCTTGCTTTTACCCTAATGGGATCCCTTTCCACCCATCCGGTTATGTTCCACCCACCCTTGGGGCTGTTTCCTTGCAGTTTTCCTTCATTCTTTGATTTTGAGGTCTTTCCATGTGAATGCACCCTACGTTCACCAAAGTCCCCATCCAACCTTATAGCCCTGTTCCTCCCATTGAATGGTCCATTTTTCCTTTTTACCTACCCCTGTTCCGGTGCACGGTTTTTGAGTTATTAATTTTTGAAGCATTTTGCACAAATTAGCCGGTTTCCCATGTGAACGCATTTTTCTTGCTTTGGAACCGTGATCTGTCGTCCTAGCCCTGCCAACCACTTTTCCCTTGATATTTTTCCTTTTTATTCCGCATCATTCCGATACACGGTTTGTCCATTATTAATTTTCCGGGTTTTCACGACTTTTTCGTGTGTATTTTTGACATTTTTCCATGTGAACCTGCCCTGTTTGCATCGGAATTCCAATTTGATTAGACAGCCGTGTCCCCTGTGCCTTCCCCCACCTTTTTCCTTTTTCCTCCACCCTTTTTCGACTTCTGGATTTTTACTTATTAATTTTTAAATGAGTTTTCGGGAGTATTTTTGGAGTTTTTCACATGTGAACCCCTCCTATTTCCGCCGGAACTGCGTTTTAACATGATAACCCTGTGCCACCCCTTCTTGCGGACATTTTTCCTTCTTACTGCATGTCATTCCGGTGAATGGTTTGTTCGATATTAATTTCCGATCCCATTTTCGGGTTTATTTTTTGGGTTTTTCCCATGTGAACGCGTCTTATCTCAGTCGGAATTATGTTTTGATGTGATAGGATTGTCGAACACATCTTTCTGCACAATTTTCCTTTTTTCTGCACTTCATTCCGATGCACGGATCGTTTGATATTAATTTTTAATTGCATTTTTTTGTTCGTTTTTTGGGTTTTTTGCACGTGACCGCCTTTACCCCTCCCGGAACCCCCGTCCCGTATTTTCCTTGTTTTCCCCCTGTCGTCTTGCCCACTTTTTGTTTTTACGCTATTTCGTTTTGACGTCCGGATTGGGAGTTATTAATTTTTCTTTATTTTTACATTTTTTCTCGCGCCCGTTTTGCGCGTGAACGCGCCCTTTTTCGATTTTACGCTTCTCCACGCGCCCCGGTCGTGTCCGCGTAACCCGTACCGTCTTCCCCGCGCCATTTTGATCCCGTCACGGCAAATTTTTTTTACCCCGCCCCGCGCATGAGCGCGGGACGGGGGTACGCGCCCATTTCTTCCTCCCTTTGTCCCTGCCCACCCCTGGGTCCCTACCCACCCTTTGTCCCTGCCTACCCCTTGTCCCTGCCCATCCTCCCCCCATGTCCACCCTCCCCTATCTCCCCCCTATCCTCCTTTCTCTCTCCCCGTCCCCCAACCGTCTCCCTCTTCCTCTGCGTCCTCCTCTTCTTTTCCCTCTATCTCCACCTCCCTCTCCCTCTCCCTCTCCACCTCTATCTCTCCCTTCCCTCTGCGTTCGTTTTCCCCCCCTCCTCCTCTTCTTCTCCTTCTCTCCTCCTTTCTCCCCTCTCCTTCCCTTCCTTCTTCTCTCTCCAGCCCTCGTCTCCAGCCGCTCGCGGTCTCCCTCCAGCATCTCCTCGTCCGCCGGGCCGCCACACCCCTCGACGGCCGTCCTGCGGCCTTGTCCGCCCTGGTGCCCCTCGCCTGGCCGCCACCCCTCGTTGCCTGCGCCCCCTCCTGGACACCTTCGCCTGGGTTGCCTCCTGCCTGTCGCGTGCCCCGGCGCCCGTTCCCCCCTGCCGCCTCCTGTCGCCCCTCCCTGCCGTGTGTCCCTGCCGCTTCCTGCCCCGACCGCCCGCCAGTCAGTCGTCGTCTCCTCCACACAGTCGCAGCGCCGTCCGCCCTTTCGCCCCTGTGGTGCCACGTCGCCCTTCGTCCGCCGCCTCCGGCCTCCACGTTGTCCGCCGCCTCTGCCCTCCTGGCTGTCGGCCGCCCAGTGCAGGAGGCGGCCAGTTTCCCGCCTTCCCCCCATGCCCCACCCACCCATTCAAACCCACCCCCCACTAGCCCCCCTTCCCATCTACTAACCCATTACCCCCCTTCTACACCCCCATTCCCCCACACATAACCCTTCTTACCTCCAACGCCACCATTCACACCCCTTCCCTACCCTTCCATTACACACCTAACCCTTCCCCTTACCCTCTCTAAACCCCCCTTCCCCCTTTGCAACTAGACCCGCAACCCGCAACGCACTACACCTCCCTCTAAGCCCCCTGTCCCACACACACCCCCCTACCCCCCACCTAGCCCCCTGTCCCACGCTGCAGCCCCGCTGCACAGCGGCACCACCGCAACCCCCTCCATCAACCCCAGTCCCACCTGCAAACACCCTTGAGCTGTCAACACACGCGCAGGTGTGTACGCCCGAGTGCGTGATCGCGGTTGCTTGTGCATGCTCGTGTGCGGGATCGAGTGCGGAAGATCATTAGTCCGTTGCTGCCACGCAGCTGTCACGCAGCCTGTTGCTAGGTATTTTTCCCACATTTTTCATTACCACACCCGTAACTCCTTTTTTCCATTTAAATAACAACTAAAAAACACACAAACACATTGAAAAATATAAATAAATCATTAAAAAACCACTTTATATTCTGCAAAATTACAGAAAATCTAGAACCCTTTCCTTTTATTTTTGCAATCCATGGCTCTCTTTTTCTCAACCTTTAAATTTTCGCAAAAAAATATTTTTGCCTATTTTAAAATTCCAAAATCTTTCAACATACCCAAAAATATGCTAAAAATTCATTTAACATGCTAAAAAATTTCAAATTAATTTCTGAAAAATTCCTAACCCTTCCCTTCACATTTTTATTTATTTTTGGTATATTTTTCTTAGCTATCATAATATTTAATTTTCCCCCTAAATTCCTTAAAAATACAATACAATAATCAGTCAAACCTTTTTCCTTCAACACACCAACTAACCGTATCGAGAAAAAACATCCAGATATTTTTGGATAGCGGAGAAGCGCATTCTTTGCATTTTCATACACCCACTACCAGGTATTGCCCTTTTTATTTGTTTAAAAATTAAAAAAACAACATAAAATATACACACAAGCTACCCCAAAACCCACGGTTAATATTAAAAAAAAAACAAAACAACAAAAAAAAAAACACACAAACCAACAAACCAATATTTAACCTAAATCAAACCTAACTACCACCATGGCACGTGCATTCGCGCTAAAGACACATACTTTTTAATTAAAATAACCCGGCCGTTCACTTAGCAGGCGCTACGTGCGCTACAGATGCACTTTAAATTTTTAATTAAAATAACCCAGCTGTCACATGAGCACGCGCTGGCAAAAAAGCGCTCCACATCACCTTAATTTATAATCAATGACTTGCATTTAGAGACCCAGTCGGGAATCGAAGTCCGGGAATCGAATAACTGCACCGCTTCACCTAATAATTGGTAATTTAATTTATAATAAGGAACCGCCGTTTTCTTGTTAAGGTTTATCACCTAATAAAAATTCACCCATTTTTAATAAATGATTAAAATCAACCCTTCATTAAATTAATTCCCCCCTCACTGCACTTAATTCCCTTTTTAATGAAGCGTTTCGTGGGATGGGTATGCGCACTCATTAGTGTTATTTTCCATGGTCCAGTCTTGGTTCTATCACAGATGTCGTATTGATATGTGTCGGATATGGTATGGTTTTGGTTTCCTATCTTAGTTACGGTTACGGGTACGGTATGCAGTTTTTTTCTTTTATTGCCTGATACGGGGTTCAGGGTATTTGTCTGATGCATCGCATGAAGCTTTCGGTCGCATTTGTCTCGAGGTCATGTCAAATTTTTTTAGGATGTGGTTTGCTTGGGGTTAGTAGGTCGTGTCACGTTTGATTGGTAATTTTCTTATCCTTAGTTTTTGTCTGTTGCTTTGCAGGAATTCTCCTTGATTGTCTGTGTTTGTGGTGTGTGTGTAACCATCTGAATGGCGCCTTCTCATGCTCCTCCCCCTATCTAGTATGTCCCATTAGTTAGTAGGGATTACTCGTCCCTACTTCCTTTTGAGCCCCTCACGAAGGCGGGACTTGCTGCTTTTGTGGCCACTCCTTTTCCATTACTTCCAGAGGATCCGTCGTTATGTGATGAGTTCCTGGCCTCTTACAGCAAGAAGACAGGCGTAGTACAAGGAATGTCTATGACTTTGACATCTCGCGGCTTAGGGAAGGCTCTGTCTCTTCCCTTCAAAGGAGAACCTTTTGTGACCACTCGTCAGCTCTTCTCTAATGAAGAGATTCTCAAGCTGTTGCAGAAGCAGACAAGGGAAGTCCTTGATGTTAAGAAAGTGATAAACTCTTCAGGAGTTTCGTTTTCTATGATTACTGATCCCGTATGGAAGACGATGTGTCAGTTCCTTCAGGACAGGTTCATGCCTGCCAAAACGCCATCCCACTATTTGTCCAAAGAGCTTTTCATAGCTTCCAGGATGGTGCTGAAAGGAGTTGCTATTGATTGGAGCACTTACCTCCTTACTAAAATGGATCAACATTTTGTTAAAGTCACGAGGGGTAATGTTACCAATGTTACCTACGGATCATATTTGTCTGCCTTCTTGACCTATTCAGGTTTACAGAAGACTGTACCTCCACCTCCTCCATCAGATCTAGTACCTCCTCCTCCACCTTCAGACGAGTCAGCCCCTATTGACATTGAGGATGATGATTCTCCGCCTCCCCTGGTCATACAGCGCAAACGCTTGAAGAGGGTAGCGGATAAAGCCCCTGCTGTACTTCCTCAGTGCCTATCCCTGCTACTTCTGGCAGTGAACTCCCTGGGTATCTCACTTGCAATAACCTGTTCCGAGCACATCGAGAAGGATCCTTGGAGATCTCAGTTCCCTCCCTGAACAGTCTCGTTTCAGGAGATGCCATTCCTTTCCTCTGCAAGGATATTCAAAGTTCCATTGAGTTGTCAGTGATAGCCTGTGTTCAACAGCTGTACGCATCTTTCTATGAGGAGCTCATGCAGTCCAAAGACCAGTTGCATAAGGCAACATTTGAGTTAGCTTCTGCTAAGGATACCCTAGCAGATCTATTTAAGCAAATGGAACAGCAAACCCAACTGGTTGCCACTCAAAGCGATGAGATTTCTTCATTGAAGACCCAGTTATTCGAGGCTCAGTCACAGGTTACTAGCCTTTCAGCAGAGAAGGAGAGGATGTCCAGAGAAGTGAAAGAATTCCAAGTTCTTTTCGATGACAAGCTTTCAGCTTTACAGATGGCTAATGACACAGTGGCCAACCAAGCCTCCCAAATCTAGCAGTTGCAAGATCAGCTTGCAAAGTCCCGCTCTGTTCCTCCAAGCCCTCCTGTTCCATTGATTCCTTCTCTTTCACAGCAGGACTTGGCTGCCCTACAGAGACAGGCTACTTTGTGCCCTCTATTTCAAGATAAAGTGGAAAGATTGCAGTCCAGAATGGACTTGTTATGGTCTACCTTTGAGGAGTTTCAGGACTTTGTCCTACCAGACCATTCTTTCTTTGTCCACTACCACTTACAGAAGTTGGTCTTCTATATGAAGCTTTCCACGATGGATTTACCTTTTCCAGAGGATGGCTGGAGTGGGGCTTGGTCTGCTGAGTTGTTGACAGAGGTATAGTCAGAATGGTCTTTGAAGATTCTGTCACGCCAGACACCATGTTGATGTCATACATGTATCTACGAGGAGATTTGTTAATTCCAGATGAGGTAGATATGGCATGGTATGCGGGGGATGTGGTCTTACAGGCTGTTTTATATGTCAATCATTTGGAATTGTGCATAGCTGATATGTTCCAGAGTTATTCCTCCAAAGTAGCTGATTGTCATGATAATTCGTGGCATCCCATGATTGATTCGATGGTCCTAAATCAAAGACAAAACACAGCTCCTACCTTTGTACAGAGTACTAACCAACTGAGGATGGATCTCTTAACCTATCTTTCCAAACATAATCCATTTGATGCTACCTTCTTTGATGCCTATCATAGACGATCTCTTTTGGGACATTCTGTTCCTACCCTCCTCTATTACCAACAATTGGCTCACCGCTATGCTATATATTTTTCCCTTTGTCAAACTAATTCCACAATTATTTTACCACTTCTTTTCCAACCTTCAAATTTCCCTCAAATTCCTATTTTCACTTAGTGTTCCTTTATTGAGGATAGGGTATTTTCCCCTTCTCCACCCTGTTCTTCACCCCTCATTAATGTTCCCTCCACATTTCCTATTTATCAGTTAACACCGTTCCTTAGTGATTCCTTACAAATTTCTGCCACTCCTTCTTTAACCTTTTCTTCCTTTTATGATTTTTCCTATCCTTCCCTACATCCAGTTTCTCTTATTCTATTACCCTCTCCTCACACTTCCATATCTCAACCACCTCAGTTGGTTAGTGACTGTGACGGTTTTGATAATCAGATTTCCAGAAGAAGGGGATGGAGTTCGGATGATTGCCTTACAGGACCGCAGATTAATTGGCCAGTAATTCCGGGAGAATGGACAGCTTCTAGTCAAGCTTATCAAAAGTATGTTCATTTTGCCCAACAATATTCACAGTCTGCAGATCCCTCAGTGAGATTAACTGCTCACTTTGCTTGGTACCTGGCGTATATGCATAGGCACTCTCATACTGATTCAAAGCCTATTCCAAAGTTGTGCATGAATGTCAATGTTAGCATTGATTCCCAGCAGCTGGAGATACTGTATTTTCATGCCCTCTGTTTGCCTAGCAGATACTTGGTCCTGTTGGAACGGATGTGCTGTCTCCAATTTTTTCAAAATCCTCCTAAAAACTTTGTAGATGAATCCTTATCTATGGATCGATTCCGACAACATCAATCTTTTAAGAGGGATCATCTTCATTGATACCTTTCCAATGTATGGTGGAAGCTTTCTAATGAACAACTCTCTTTTTGAAGAAGTCATTCAGATGGTTGTGTTGTGTATTAGTGTTTGTGTTGTGAGTTCCTTTATGTCAAACGAACGTGGTGGTTTCCTATTGGATTTCGTGTACGAGCTATGTTTTGGAGATTTGTAAAGATGGGGTCGTGGTTGGAGAATTGAAGACGATGCAGATGAAGAAGAAGCAAACTCTTATATCCTTTACAAATTTGTTGTGATTTTTAGTTTGATAAGAGGTGTTAATTTCAAAAGGGTTTTCCTTTCTTTGTATTTTTATATCAGAAACAGGTTATAAGTTGGGGTCGTGATGGATGGATTATTTTTTAGAAGATATTGAAGATCAAAGTTGAGCTTTTCAATGAACTTGTATTCCCTTTTTCCTGGGTCGCGAGGACGCTTCCTTATTAAGTGTGGGGATATGTTAAGTGTTGAAATGACTTGTTTTTGGGCTGATTTTTTGTTGTTTTTGAGAGCTGAATGGTTGATTTTATGAGATGATTGATTGATTTAGAAGTGGATTGAGAATGTTTTGGATGATATTGATTGTGTTTTGGAAGATTATGATGTTTGTTGGTGGTTCTGTGATGTTCTGATAGGTTCTGATTGGTTCTGTATACCTTCTGTTTTGCTCTGTTTTGGTCTGTTTTGTTCTGATTGTCTTCTGTAAGGAGGGATGAAGTATTGATTGATGAAGAATGAGATATTGTGAAAGTTTATTGAATGGTTTGTGAGAGTTTGGAATAGTTTGAGAGTGAGTTATGAAGTTTTGATAACCTTCTGTAACCTTCTGTAGGTCTTCTGTAGAGCTTCTGCTTCTGTTCTGTCTCTATTCTGTTCTGTACTGTCTCTGTTCTGGTACTGTTCTGTAGACTGTTCTGTATGCTTCTGTAAGTGTTCTGTGGAATGTATGTGTGACTTTGGGAAAGTTTTCTAGCCTTGGAAAGAGGTGAATACAAGTGCAAAAGAGCTGAAGGAAGTGGAAGAAGTAGCTGCTAAAGACTCAAGTGAAGACTAGAGTGAAGTGACAGTAGTGAGCTGTGAAGAGACACTGTAGTGGCTCTGGTGACCCTTCATATCAGACATACCTCTTGGGAGGGGCATCCACGACCTAAGAGTGATTATTAAGAGTGATTTTTGAGAGATTGTAGTGAGGATATGATGTATTATTGATAGAGTGAGAGAGAGAGAGTCAGAGATAGCCAATTCTACTCAACCAGAGTGATTGTATATGAGAGATTGAGAGAGAAGACTATGAAGATATTGAAGATGAATACTATGTGATGTATTTCCATTCAAAGATGGTGTATTTCTTTGATTTCTTTGTTCTATTGAGGGATTTTGTGAAGATGTTGAAGAATATGGTTGATTCTATTCAAATCCGTGGGAGATCTACATGATGCTGCATGAAGATTTGTTGTGCCTGGTGTTCTTTTCTTCATTGTGATCATATGAAACATGATAAACAAGCTTGTTGATGTTACAAGATAGATTTTCTTGCAAGAGAATTCCCTTTTCCTTGGTGTTCCTCTCGGGGCTCCACGAGGGCTTGCTCGGTTGCTATTTCATGCAAGGTTCTAGGATTTTGCCCAGGCTTTAGCATAGCTGGAGGTTCAGGTCTGTATGAGCAAGATTGGTCAACGCTAGGATTGCTCATGCTCTTGGGGTTTCCTTTTTTCTCTTGAGGCTTCGTTATTGCATCATGGTTCTCCTTGGGTGTGACTGGTATGACCTTGTCACCCTGTTGTGACAGCGTTGTATCCACTCTTGATTGATCAATGTGAGTTCTATTGTCAGTGGATAGAGTGTTGCAAGCAACTGTTGATGGCAATAGTTGCTTTGGTTTTTCCGAGCACACGGATGTGTCTGAGGGTTCACCGCTATTAGGAGAGGCATTAATGGGCTCATTGGTGGATGGACTCGATGCTTTATTCATCGGCTCTCCGGCGCTCTTCGTCTCAATGTTCTTGGGGTCCACAACCACCTGCAACTGTTGTTGTTTTCTTTGCTTTCTCCTCTTTTTCTTGGTCAACGCAGGTGCATCTAACAACCACTCAGGACCCTGGACTAGGTCAACCGTTGACGTGCTTGGTTGGGCCTCAGCATTCTCTCTCTCTAGTGTGTCCTTATGGGACATAGTTGTGGCCTGCTGAATAGCATTACCAGGCTGTGAGGGCAGAACTGCCTCCCTTTTCGGGGAGTCTAGCTCTTCAGCTAGCGCCCTTGTGTTTAACTCCTCCAGCTTAGGCTCTAGGCACTTTGAAAGTGCTGGAGTTGTCAAGGAAATTGGTTGCGACACCTCCTCCACAGGTAAACTATTAAGGACACGTTCCACGAGGGGTATTGTCATGGCCAAGGGCTGTGACTGCTGTGATCCCTGATTGGAAGTAGTAGCAACTAGTTTAGTGGGCTGGCTACCCTTGGTGGATTGCGGTGTCAAGTCCCTAAGGCAATCAGATGTGGTCGTGTCTTTTGTTGCCCTTTGAGCACTCATCTGTGTAGATCGAGCATGAGTTGATCTAGTTACATTAGGTTGCTCATGCATATCCTTGGGTCGAGAGCTACAGATGGCGTCATGTCCCACCTCTTGGACATTTGGAAGCTTAGATGGAGATAGAGATTGGAATTGAGGAGTTTCCCTTGACAACCGTTGTTGTGCTTCCTGTGTCCGTTTGGAAAAAGAGGATGTAGGAGATCTAGGACTCTTAGGTGGACTTGGCACTGGCTGAATGATTTGCTCGAGGCTATTAGACGATTGTGCCATTTGCTTTGTTGAGCGATCAGCCTTGCCTTGAGCAATGTTGTGCCTGTGGTGCTCATTATCCTTTTGGGTAGTCAAAGGCTCCTTGAGCACTAGTGGTCCTTGTGCACGCTCGATAGTTACCTCTGATATCTGCTTGCTAAGAATGCTAGGTTGAGGCTCTTTCTTTCGAACACTCATGTTTGCTTCCTTGCCTCGAGACCTAGAGTTTCTCTTAGATTTCCTCCTGTGCTTCGTTGCTTTTGATGCACTCTAGCCTTCAACTGATAGAGGTGGTGTAGCAAGGGATTTTGGTACCCAAATCCATCGGTTACCTGCGTAGTACCCTTGAGCACGTAGCAACGCTTTGGATATCAATCGCGGCGTTGTGCTGACCCTCCATCGATGCCTGCATCTAAAAAGCTTGGGCTTCTTTTGGGGTCTTCTACGATATGTGTAAGTCCAAAGCCTGTCCTTGGCATTGTCTCTTGACCTTCTTTTTTCAGGCCTGGCCTCACTCAACTGGTTCTCGTTGTTCGACCTGTGATTGTGTCAGTTTTTCTAACAAGTCCTTGCTCTTGTTAGTAGGCTTGACTATTACGTCAGCACCTTCCTTGCCCTCCCCTTGAGGTTTGATGAGGTCACCCTTGCTAAAGGTTGTGACTATCCTCACACCCGATAGTGTCAGGTGTATCCTCTATGCTACATAGTCGGCCTCACACTTGGTCGCCCTTTTGAAGGGTCTTCCTAGGAGGGTTTCTTTCCCGCAGCTAGCACTATTTGGAGGAACATGAAATAGGATAGGCAAGCTTTCTGTTTCAATTATCGCAAGGATTTTGCACTTCCCTATGAGTGCTTGTGGTTGTCCCCCATAAGGGCTAAGAGTTGCACTAGTCGGTGTGAGCTCTGGTTGGCCTAGTAGGGTCCATGATTCATAGGTCAAGATATTAAAATCTGCTCCTTCATCAATTAGAGCATCAATAGTATGCTCTCTTTTCGCGGTGAGCTTGACCCTAAGATAAGCAGGTGGTACTATGTCTTCGTCTTCTGAGTCTTGGCTTGTAAATTTAAGCCTTCTGACAAATACCCTTGAGTTCTCAACTGCACGACCAGATGTGCATTCTCCACTGATGTCTTGGATCGTCAGTGTAGTGCTATTCAAGGCACATCTCTCGTCAAGAGTGTCATGTCTAGTCATCTTGGCATTTGTAGCTTGCTGATGTTGCATTTCGCTCTGACTAGACATGGTACGAACACAATGTCTTTGTGTTCTTGTGGTGTGGTCTTTTTGCCCTTGATGGCTAGATTGGCCCATTGATGCTCTAGGGTCTCTGCTTCTCTCTGTTCGGGCCGGGGCTTTTGGTTGCTCGTTTGCAAGTGAGAATCCATGCTTGTGTAGAGCCATTACTACACTAGGGTCCAATTTGGAGGACCTGTCACAGCACACGTTCTCTCTCCAACCTACTTGGGGGAGGTGCAGAGGGGGCAGAGCCCCCTCTACGGGGGTCCGAGGGGGGCAGTCCCCCCCGGCCCGCAGGGCCATTACGATAAAGCCATGCACAATTTGGAGGACCATTTATAGCCAAATTTTGAACCACTTACTCTAAGTTTTAGCTCGGTAATGGATCCATGATATGGTTTCGGCTCTATATGGTTTCTCGATTAATTTCACTGTCTTTAGGTTAAAATTTGAGAAAATCTAAATTCGGCCTAACAGGTCTGAATTGCAGGGTCCGAGTGGGTCACTCGGACGGGCAAAGGCGCATGGGCCGAGGGCTGAGTTTGGACGATTCGGACGAGGTCACTCGGGCGGGCCGAGGCACTTGGGCCGAGGGCCGAATGTGGGATGTGGCCAAGGGCCGAATTTGAGTCTTGGACGGGTCGTTTGGGTGGGCTGAGGCCAAATGTTCCACGTGGCAAAAAGTTTTGACTTAGACGGCCGAATGGGTTGACTCGGACGGTTTTTCCTCGGATGGTCCGAGGTTGACTAGGGTTTGGCCGAGTGGACCAGGTAGTACGAGGGCTGAGTCTGGGCCTCGGACCAGAGTCGTCGTGACTCGGACGCGCCGAACGCCGCGCGTGTTTTTTCGCTGAAGCTCGCAAAATTCGTCGTGCAAGGCGCTGGGGGTCTTCCCCCTTGTCGAGCAACTCCAGATTGGTCCTACTACTGTAGGGAGAGGTGTAGAATTACCTGGGCTAGCCAAAGATCTCCCTGATGCCAAGATTGAAGCGGATTTCCTCGCCAAGCTTTCCTCTTCTCTCCTGCTCTTCTGAAACCCTACAATGCACAATGTGGCCGTTCTTGTCACTTCTGGCCCTTATACCCTCTTCACGATATGGTATTGGCACCCCCAATACTCACTTACTGACCTTAGGCATCACAAGCAAGTTTTCGCTTTTGCACGATTCTTGCCCTGTTTCTGCCCTGTTTTGCAATAGTAACCCTAATGTTTATTTTCTTTGTTTTTCTTTGTTTTCTCCTACTCTAATGCATCCAAATCACAAAGTAAATACCTACACTATTCCATCTCACAACATAAATCTCAAGAAAAACAACAAACCTACTTGCCAAGGAGATCGAATACCATCTTCAACCCCCTCGCTTCCTACCTATCTCAAGCACCGGTCGGGGAAAACCCTACTCCAATGCTCGATTCGAAGCACGCAAGTGCTCAAGGCTTGAATCCGTTTGTCCCGGCAACGGAACCAAAATGTGGGAGCTTTCACTCAACCACCAAGACCCACGGACCGCTTATTGTTTTAAGCGTTCCAAGCCGAGCACTAATGGCTACCTCTCACATAACCGATGCGCCATCCATATCTACGGGTGTAGTGAGCTTACCTCCGTGCCGTTCGAATTACCTCCTCTCCCGCGCACTTCGATAGCTCCACGATCCAAGTGCAAGCTTCAAGCAAGCTCCATCCTCAAGCTCCACACTCCAAGCTCCACAAGAGAAGAGAATAGAAGAGAAGAAGAGAGGAGAAGATGGAGAGCTTCTCCTCCTCGGTCCCTCACCCTCACACACTCACTCCCTCACACTCTCACACTCCCTCTCTCAAGCACAAGCTCAAGCAAGCAAGAAGAAGAAGAAGAAGAGGAGAGCTACTTTTTGCCACACACGAGAATGAGCTTCTCATTCACTTTTCAACTTTACATAGAAACCCTAAATCTCTTTTGGGCGGTCATCCCCTTTTCCTCTTTTTTACATGGCCGGCCGTAGCCTAGGCCCTTTTTCCCATTGTCCTTCTATCTTCCTAGATTCCTTTTCACCGCTCGTCTACATTTACAAATTGCATGGGTGAGAGCCCGGCACTCTTTTACAAGATTTCAGGGTGCGCCTTTTAATTTTAAAATGCGCCTTTCCCCTTTTGCATTTGCCTTGGACTCTTAAGGTTGCCCTTGCGCTTTTGGCCTTTTCTCCTATTCTTTCTTCAGTCGGGTTACCTTTTTTCCGCCTTTGCCCTGCGTCTTTTTTATTTCCTTTTGCTTTCTTCGTGTTGGGGTTAACACTCTCTCACCTTATATACCAGCCAAAGTTTAGCTAGTATTTCCCTGTTATTAAATCCCCCTCTCTTACATTCCATCCCCACACGAAGGTTTTTACCCTAAAAAACAATTTGGGCTTGTGGTAATTGGGAGGGACCGATCAGAGTACTACTTTGCGGCATTATTACAAGGGTATACTTATGAATGAAGTGGTATTATTGTGTATGATGTGCCATGGGGTATGTATGATACATGGGACTTATTGGGGAGTTATAAACATGAGTTTTTGACCCAAATATATGGAGTAAATGCGGGCTGCAAACAGTGAACAACATGCTGTTTACTATAGGACCATGTTGTAGTAAATCTGTCATAACTTTCTGTGGGGGGCTCTAAACAGGGTGTGCTATACATCAAAACGGAGCTCTCGAGAAGTACTTTAAGCCCATCTATGGTGTGCATTGCTGTCAATAGTGCAGAATAAAATCTGCTTTAAAACAGAGTGTTGTTTGCAGTCTATTTGGGGGAAAAACATGGCCATAATTAGCTAGATTTCAGCCAAATCTGCTTCTAAGAGGTATGGGAACTCTTCCAAAACTGAAACTGGCCTCCAAGAAGCTTCCTCGAGTAGTAAACCTTGCAACTTAATCAAGTATTCCATGATCGAGTGAGAGCGAAGCCTCTTTTCACTTTGTCCTATGACTTTTTCGGGTATGTATTGAATGAAGCCTTCTTCATCTATCGGTGGGAGTTCCTCAACATAGTCCACCGCTGAGCCAATGAAGGGCTTCAACTGACTCACATGGAAGACATTATGGATCTTCGTAGATGGGGGTAATGCCAATCGATATACCAAGTCTCCAACTCTCTTGATAATCCGGTATGGTCCATAGAACCTGTGTGCCATTTTGAGGGAGGCATATCTAGACTTAGGCACTTTCAAGAGCACCAAATCCCCTTCTTGGAACTCCACATCCCGTCTTTTGTCATCAGCATAAAGCTTCATTTGATCTTGGGCTCTCTTTAAGTTAGCCTTACACTGCTGTAGTAAGGCCTGCATTCTCTCCAATTCTTCCTTGCTTTGTGGATTTATTTTATCATTGAAGATAACCACAGGAAGGGGCACCTTGTAGCCATACAAGGCCTCGAAAGGTGAAACTCCAATGCTAGCATGTGTAAAGTTATTATAGGAAAACTCAGCCAAGTGCAACCATGAGTCCCAAGCATGCTGTACATCATGACAGAAATGCCTCAAGTAAGTTTCCAGCCATTTGTTAACCCTTTATGTCTGACCATCTATCTATGGATAGTAAGTAGTGGAAGGGGCTAACTGAGTGCCCATAGAGTTGAAAACTGCCCGCCAAAAGTTACTCATAAACTTAGCATCTCAGTCATGCACAATGACCTGTGGTAAGCCATGTAATTTGAAAACATATTCCATGAATTCGCTGGCTACTTGAGAAGCATTATACTGAGTCTTTGTGGGAATGAAATGGGCTGCCTTTGTGAATCTGTCCACAACTACATAGATGCTATCCCAACCTTTCTTGATCATCGGTAGGCCGGTAATGAAGTCCATAGTGATGTGTGTCCACTTGCCTTCAGGCTTAGGCAATGGTTGAAGTAAACCAGCTGGTTTTAAGGTGCTATCCTTGTTTTGCTGACAAGGCACGCAGCCCAAGACAAAGTCTTTCACATCTTTTCAAAGGCCCTTCCAGTAAAAGCTTTTAGAAAATTTATCATAGGTCTTAAAGACTCCCAAATGACCAGCTATAGGGGCTAAATGCATCTCTTGCATGATTTTTTGCTTGAATGGGGAGGTATGAGGGATAGCAATTCGGCCATTATACTATACAAGCCCATTTTTGAGCTGATACGAAGAGTTTTCCACACATTGTCCTTGCTGTAATTTTTGAAATACATTGCTGAAATCGGCATCTAACAGGTAAGCCTCTTGGAGCTTATGTATCCAATCACTGTGTAACTCCATGATAGCAGAGACTTTACATGCCCACATCCTAGACAGGGAATCAACCACTACATTGTCCTTCCCACGAGTGTGGGTGATGTCAAAGTCATAGTTCTGTAAGGTGGCTACCCATCTCCTTTGCTTCGGAGTCAAATTTGACTGAGACAAGAAGTACTTGAGTACTCTATGGTCGCTTTTCACTCTAAATCGGCTGCCATACAAATAGTGATGCCATTTCTTGATGGCATGAAGGATGGCCAGCATTTCCTGATCATAGACATTCATAACCCTCTCATTTTCAGCCAGCTTTTGGCTCTCAAAAGCTATGATCCCATGTTCTTGTAGCAAGACTGCACCAATTCCTCTCCCACTGGCATCACACTGAGTGGTGAATTCCCTAGAGAAATCAGGGCATACCAAGATAGGGGTTGAAGTAAGCAAATCTTTCAGCTGATTAAAGCTTCTATCTGCCAATGCATCCGAGAAAAATGCTTCTTTCTTCAGCCTATCAGTGAGAGGGGCTGCAATAGTGGCATAGTGCCGAATGAATCTCCGGTAAAATGAGGAGAGACCCAAGAATCCTCTCAAAGAGGTAGTATTTGCAAGTGTGGGCCAATCTCTGACACACTGCACTTTCTTTGGGTCAGCTCTAATGCCTGCCTCACTAACAATTTGTCCCAAGTACTCAACCTCAGTCTGCATGAACGAACACTTTGTCTCCTTAGCAAAGAGTTTATGCTGTCTAAGTATATCAAATATCTACCTCATGTGCATATAAGGTGAGCTTCCTTTGAGCGATTGTACATGAGGATGTCATCGAAAAATACCAATACAAATTTGAATAAGTAAGACTGAAGTATTTTGTTCATGAGGCTTTGAAACGTGGCTGGTGCATTAGTCAAGCCAAAGGGCATGACTAAGAAGTGATAGAGCCCACAATCAGTCTTGAATGCAATCTTTATCTCATCCCCTTCACGCATGCATATTTGATGGTAGCCGGATCTCAAATCAATCTTTGTGAAATACTTAGCTCCCTTCAACTCATCTAATAGGTCATCCACCCTAGGAATAGGGTATCTATTCTTGATAGTGATCTTATTCAGATCTTTGTAGTCAATGCACATCTTGAAAGTGCCATCTTTCTTTTTGACCAACAAGACAGGTGATGCAAAAGGGGATGAGCTAGCCTCAATGAATCCCATATCTACTAAATCTTTGACCTGCTTGGCCACTTCTTTTCTTTCACATTTAGACAACCCGTAAGGGAGTTTATTGACCGTGGCTTGGAGTGGGGCTCAAAATCAATGGGATGATTAACCGCTCTCTTGGGAGGTAATGCTGTAGGTAACTGAAACAAGTCACCATACTCTGCAAGTAGAAACTTAAGGGCTGAATTATCATGCATTTTTCGGGATTGATCTGCATTTTTCTTGTTTAATTGCAGCACAAAAATATGGGAGCATTTCTTGAACTCTTTCTTAAGCTATTTGGCTGTAATAAGCTGAAATTCACTACTGTTTTTAATTCCCTACAGGTGAACAAGTTGTCCAGCCCTGAAAAACTGCAAGTACAGCAATGAAAAATCCATGGAAATGGTGCCCAAAGTTTTCAGCCAATCGCAGCCCAACACAATGTCTATCGGCCCCATATTGAGTGCAATCAAATCCACTTTTTGCTTAGAATTTTCAGCAAGCTTAATAGGTATAGCTGGGCATACATGAGTACTAATTTCCTCACTCCCGTTGGCCACTTGCACCCTCATTGGTTGATGTAAATCAGAGACAAAACATCTCAGCCTGTCCATGACTACTCTATTTATGAAACTGTGTGTGCTACCACTATCTACCAAGACAAATACATCTTTCCCGTGAATCTTGCCTTGAAGATGAAGAGCGTTGGGGCTCTTAGATCCTGTCCAAGCATCCAGGGAGATAGTACAAACAGTGGCAGTAGCATGTGAATCATTCTTATCACCCATATTTACATCTACATGACTGCTGGGGTCGAATGGGAAGGTGTCAGCCGGGTCAAAGAATTCTTCTAGATTGCTCTTCAACCTCATCATTTTTGGCCATGATTGCAAAGGCACTTGCATCCTCATGATCCTCATCAGATTCATCAAAGACTAACATGCTATGTAAGGGCTTTTGCATTCCTATAAGCACATTTAGATACATGCTCGGCTGTATACTTTTCCCCACATTTAAAGCAAAGTCCTTTTTCTTTCCTCTCTTTGTAGAGGTCCATCGAGATAGAGTGTTGACCCCCAAAAGCTGAAGCATTTTTCCCCTTGTTGTCCCCTTGTCTATTTTCAGCTCTTCCTTGGTTTGCAGTCTTGAAATTATTGTTTTGCCTAGAGGCATTAAAGGTGGGGTATGTGGGGATCTTCGGGGTGCTGAATGGCATATTTCCACCACCATAACCTGCTCCAAACTGCTTGGGTCTTACAACACTTCTTTGCTGCCCAAAATGTGACTGCATAGGTCCACTTTGCTGCCCAAATAGTGGCTGAGACGCCCCTCTTTGTTGCCCATGTTGAAATGAAGCATCTCGGCGATACTTACGAGAGTACCTCTCAGCCAACTCAATAGCTTTGAACAAATCTAATGGGCTTTGGGCTGAAACATCAGCTGCCGAGAGTTGGGGATCCAAACCATAAATGTACTTGTGAAGCTTTGCATTGTCACTAATGGACTCAACATACATTGTGAGATTGAGGAATTGGTTTATGTAGTCACGCACCATCATCCCAAGTTGCTCTAAACTATACCATTGCCTTGCAAGCTTCTCCTTTTCAACCGGAGATACAAAGAATTGAATCATAAGGGCTTTGAATGCATCCCAAGTGTCAACAAGCTGCTAATTTTCCCTCTTTATGTACCGCCACCACGTGTGGGCAAAGCCCTCTAAGTGTATCGTGGCAAAGTGTATCTTTTGATCGTCATTTCTTGGCATTCTGTCAAAGTAGTCTTCAAGCTTCGAGAGCCATTCTTCTAATTCAACCAGGGAGGACGACTGGCCATTAAACTTTGAGAAAATAATCTCCCTTTCATGGTTGGGGGGCTGTCCCATATACCCAAAGTGGTGCTGATCCATTGGGTTGCTAAGAAATGACCCATTGTTTGAGTGATTCCTTCCGAAAGATAGTTGAGCATGCATAGGTGGCATAGGCGCGGTTGGTGGCTTAGAGTTACTTCTCATCCCATTGTTTGTGGGCTCCTCATGCCTTTGTGAGGGCTCTCCCTGCTCAAAGCTGATGTTGGGAATGCCCATTCTTCCCAAAATACCTTGGGTACTTGCATAGGCATTCATGGATGGGATGGTCACTCTTTCAGCTTGCATGCTTGGTCTATCCTCTTTTTACTTGCCTTTCATTTGGGACTCCATCCACATTGAGAACTTGGCTACAAGTGTTTCCATGGTAGAGGTCATTTGGCGCATCTCTGTCACCATTTGAGCTTGACCTTCCATTATTTCCCTATGCCTCTCCACATGTCTAGTCTCGTGTGAACTGAGGGTATGATTGAGTACGCTAAGACTTCCCATGGAGTGAGAGATGTCTTCCTCTTTAACCTCAAAGTTGGTGTCATCCCTCGGGGTGCGCGCATCCCTTATCTGTTGCTGAACATCTTCATTTGCTTTGTTTTTCCCCCTGTTACCGCCATGTCTAGGTACAGTCCCGTGAGACCACCTGTCACTGTTTTGGCTATAACCAGAGCTAGACAACTCTGATTGACTTACTTTTTTATTCAAAATGGAGGTAGTGATGCCCTCTTCGAGATGAGAATATGCATGCATTCCCAGGTTTTATACAGAAATTTTTGTAATTAGAAACGTGGGACTATTCTGTGCAGTCCAGCACCCTGTCCACACCTAGGAAAGGCCTGTTTTTGGGCTGTAGGTACTTGGTATGCTCCAAGTGGGTATCCAAAACTGAACGGGGTTCTTGGCAAGGCTTGAAGGTACTCTCCAAGGTCAGCACCTCAATTCTTGGGAGTGGCAGCACCTGTGCAATTGCAAGCAATTTCTCCAGCACTCTGAAACAATCACAAGAGGGCTGAAATTGGGTTCTCCTTCTATTGCACTATGGGATTTACTATTTGCTTGGTATCATGCATCACTTGAGCACCCCTTAGCATGTTCGGCATCACTTCAGCATTATTGAGCACAAGAATAAGCATTCCCATGATCATATCAACAAGATAGGCTCTCATACATGCATAATCACTGCCATTACTGCATATATGACTGCATAGGTGTATCCAATGATACATACATCCATCTTCAACCCAAGTCAGGCAATGCATTCCCATACATCACTGCATGCATGGCTGCATGTGTATCTAAAGATACATTTGCTGAGGTACATCCATACATCCCATGCACACAAGAGTGTGTCATGTCATAGTCATCAAAATTCCATCATGCCAAGTCAATTTCTCAATTTCCCAAGAAGTACCTGCACCTGCAAATGAGTTTTGGACTCCGGATCACCGGGAGGTGGGCAAAGCTCCCCCCAGGCCGGGTTGTGCACCCCTTCAGGATCTTTGATGGCAAGGGGGGGTCACCTGGCAAAGAGAGGAACTGGGAGAGAGAAAGAGGAGAGAGAAGACTACAGAGAAGGAGAAGAAGAAGAGCAGAAGAGAGAGAAAGACCGTTACGAGGAGAGAGAAAGACTAGAAATAGAGAGAGAAAGATTGGAAGATAGGAAATGAAGATATGGAAGCTTGGAGAGCAAGGTGAAGGAGAAAGAAGACTTGTATATTTATCTGATAATGAAAAATTAAGTATCTCTCACCTTATATATCAACCAGTGTAGCTAGTATTTCCCCGTTATTAAATCCCCCTCTCTTACAGACAAACCTACCTCGGGTGCTGCTGCCATGATGGATGTGTACTATAAAGAGACTCTAGTACCTTCTGCAGATGACTGTGATACCACTCATGCCATCAATAATCACCATCGATTATCTACAAAATCGGGCCAAGCATTTCTACCCTATTCCTTTTTTTGTTTTCAAGTGATGGTCGTGCTTTAAGTGTGGGGACGTCACCATCCCATCGAATGTCAAGTCTTAGATCCTTGTTGCTCTGTTCACCCTTCCCGTTCAAGTCTTAAGTGTGGGGACGCGTCCTTGCGCGTCTACAATGCAAATACTCATGCATATCCAGATTCTGATCATGCATATATGACACGACTAGATTTTACCTTGATGGGGTCCCTTGCCCACCCACCTATCCTCTCTCATCCCACTCTTGAGGATATTTCTCCCTTGTTTCTCGCTATCCCTTGATTTGATGGATTTCCATGTGAATGTACCTTGCATTCACAAAAAACCATATTCCAACTTATAGCCATGTTCCTCCCTTCGAATTGTACATTTTTCTTTTTACAGCCTCCTATTCTGATCAATGGTTTCCAAGTTATTCATTTTTGAAGAATTTTAGATCACCTTAATGTGTTCCCATGCGAACATGGTTATTTTGCTTCGGAACAGCTAATGGATGTGACAACCCTGTCCTACACCTTCCACTTTACATTTTTCTTCTTTACAGCTAGTCATTCCGAGGTACGGTTTGTCTATTATTAATTTTCGTGGGTTTTCGTGTCTTTTTCATGGGTCTTTTCGTCATTTTTTCATGCAAACCTGCCCTATTCTCCTCAGTACTTTCTTCTAATTTAATAGCTTTTTTCGACTCACCTTCTTGCCCATTATTCCTTTTTACTCCGTTCTGTTTCAATTTTTGAATTTTTCATTATTTCTTTGTATCTGTGTTTTTGGGCCCTGTTTTATCACTTTTCCATGTGAACGCCTCCTCATACCCCCGAAAATGCGTTCTAACCTCATCGCCTTGTCATCACACTTGTCCTAACATTTTTTCTTTTTATTGTCTTATGTTCCGATGCACGGATCTTCCACAATTAATTTATGTGTCCAGTAGCAGATATGTTTTTATTGTTTTTCCCATGCGACCACGCTTTACCTCCCCTGGACTTACGTTTTCTAGTATCCATCCCATCCAACACCTCCTTGCGGACCTTTTTCCTTTTCATCTCGCCAAGTTTCGACTTACATACCCCCCCATATTCAATTTTATGTCCTGTTTCAGAGTGTATTTTTGTGGGTTTTTTCCATGAATGGGTCCTATCCCAGTCAAACCCGCGTTTTGAAGTGTTAAGCTGGTTCGACACATCATCCTGCCCACTTTTCCTTTTTTTTGCAGTTCATTCCAACTGATGAATTTTTTTGTATTAATTTTTGTGTGTTTTGTGTGCTTCGTTTTTTTTTTGTTTGTTTTTTTTCCCACGTGCCATTTGTGTTTTTGGGTTTGGATGCATGTCTCCGTATCCGTGAGGTCGTCCTTCATTCATGCGTCCACCCCTCCTATTGTTTTGATCTCGGCACTGCAAATTTTTTTACCCTCGTGCCCACCTTTGCGTGCGGGATGCGCGGGGTTTCTTTTTTTTATTACCTTTTTAACTTTAAAAAAACACAAAATAAAAGCAACACATAAATTATTATTTTTTAAAGAAGAAAAAACAAAATCCCCCCTCTCCTGTTCGTAACCATCCCCCTCTCCCTTCTCCCTCTTCTCTCTTCTCTTCATTCTCTCTCTCTCTCTCTCTCTCTCTCTCTCTCTCTCTCTCTCTCCTCTTCTTCCTCCTCCTCCTCCTCCTCCTTCTTCTTCTCCCACTTTCTTCTTCTTCTTCTTCTCCTTCCTCCCCTCCTCCTCCTCCTCCTTCTCCCCCCTCTTCCTCTTCCTCTTCCTCCCGCTGCCGTTGCCCCGACCGCTGCCTCGACTGCCCAGTCTACTGCAGCCACCTCTCCCATCTCCGCCCCGTCCGTCACCACTGTCCACTTCGCCCAATCCGCCGCCGCCGCCGCTGCTGCTGCTCACTCCGCCGCTACCTCCTCCTTGGTCACTCCGCCCCTTTCCCCCCACCCCCACCTAAGCCCCCCTTTCCACTAAAACCCCACATTCCCCACATTCCGCCCCTTCCCACTAACACCCCCCACCTAAGCCCCCCACCCTTACCCAAGCAACCGTTCCTCCCAATTCCCCCTTTTTCCCCTCGTTGCTTCTGTGTCACTTCCGCGTGTTCGTGCGTACGCGTGGGAGTTATCATGTTGTGTTGGAAGCTGCTGGCATGCGTTCACGTGAGAGGACATACGTTCGGGCCTTATCTGTGTGGTGGTGTGTGCCCATCCATTCACACGCGGCTGTTCACATGTAATTGAGTACCCCCAATTTTTATTATAAAACTGTCCAAAACCTTTAAAAATACATAACAATCCTTTAAAAATCCCTAAAAATTCATAAAACATCTTTAAAAATCCATAAAAATAGAAACACATTTCTTTGTCAAATTGGGTATTTTAATTTTTTTTTTCCAAAATGAAATACTAGTAACTAATTCTTGAAAATTCAAAAGCTCAAAAATTCCTTTCGAATATATTTAAAAATGAACAAAATTCATAAAAAGTTCATAAAAATAAAAAATGAATTCCAAAAAAATATTAAAAAAAGTATGACCCCTTTTCTCATGCTGATGAATGATAAATGGATATTCAATTCCTTAATTCATCACTTAATGATTTTTTTAATTCATTGAAAATTATTTTCAAATGCCAAAATGCTTGTAAATTTGCCAAAAAAAATAAGTGGATGGTAAATTCTAAAATTTTTTCAGCAAGCTTCTTTTTTGTATTTTCTATCTTTGAATTTGTTTCAATCCCAATTTGACCCAAAACAAAACAAATCCCAAAAAACCAAACAAATAAAAAACTAGAAACCAAAAAAATATAAAAATTCAAATATACATATTTAAATACATCCACAAAATCCACACAATAATTTCTCACCAACATTAAAAAAAAAAACAAACCAATGAATAACTCCCACATGAAAAAAAACCACACATGATTTATCCCCAAGGCCAAATTTTATTTTTTCATTTTCCTTTCTTTTCTATTCTTTATTTTTTATTTTTCCATGTGGTGTTAATATTGGTTTCTTTTATATTGGACAGGAGGTTGACTATTCCCTAGTCACCTTGCTGTTGTCACCCTTGGATATTTCTGTTTCTTGGCATTGAGGTGGACGAAGGATTTTTGCGTATCAGACCTTGCAAGGGCCCATATACTGGCATGTTTTTTCTTCTCCCCTTTCCCTTCTTCACATGCACATCAACACACAAGTAATTGTAAATAAAAATCACTCGACCATTGCACCCACACAATTAACATAATGCACTTTCCTAAATGTGTAATTAAAATGAACCCGACCATTAAGTATAAAAGGAACCCCCGCCATTGCATGCGCACTTTAGCACCATAACCCACCTAATTTCTAAAATTCATCCACAATGCACGCCCACACGCACTATTTCGACACCATTAATATTTGTAATTAAAAATAAACCCCCCAAAGTCACACAGGCATGCACTTTGCACCAAAGATCATGCAATTTCTACAAATGAAATGCATTAGTAGAGACCCCCATCCAGTCAAGTCAAAATGAGTGGGAATGGGCTACACAAATGACTCACCTTGCATTAATGAATTAATTTAATAATCAACTACGCTTAATTGATCATCTAATGAATGAATTCGATAGTGATCACCCGCTCACTTCACCACACCTTAGGTATACGCCTACATTTACGGGATTGGGATTTCTTAATCAATGATATCGGTTGTATTGGCCTGAGTTATTTTGGTAGTCTGATCCAATGATTCTATTTTTGAGTCTAGTCAGTGTCGGGGATGCGGTGTGCTTGACTTTTTGTTCTTTTGGCGTGCTTGATTGTGGGGTTTGTGGGTGCTTGATTATTTGCATTGCATGAACCTTTCAGTTGCATGAGTGCGTAGGTTATGTCGAATTTTTTTCGTAGGATGTGGATTGCTTGGGGAAGTTTGGTATGGTCTTGTCTGTTCTTCTATTTCTTTGTCTTGATATTTTTCTTAGTGGTGGCTTGTTTGGGGTTTTGCAGGAATTTTTCCATTCTTGGTTGTGTGTGTGGATATCTTGTATAGTCTGAATGACATCTTCATCTACTCCCTTGATTGTGATCCAACATGTGCCATTGCCAGTGCATGACTATTCCCTTCTCTTGAAAGCGGATTGTATTTGTTGTGCTGGCCTTTGTTCATTTGTAGTGCTTAAGTTTTCACCAGTGGATAACAAGCTTTGCTACTCTTTCTTGGCATCATACAAAAAATAGTATGGTTAACACTTCTGTCTCTCCACTGCCAATATCAGTGAAGTGTTATATCTGCCCCTTTCTACTTCCTTTATATCTAGTGTTAATCAGTTATTGACCATCGAGGAGATCCTTTCACTTCTTCAGAAGGAGACATCTACCCCTTTGGTGTCCAACAAAATTATTACTAGTTATGGGGTTTCTTTTGCTCATATCTCCTCTTCGGTGTGGAAGCAACTCTGCAAATTCCTACAAGATCGGAAATCTTGCTTCCAAATGTCTTTCCAAGGAGATTTTTACCGTGTCTATCCGGATCCTTGAGGGAGCCAAGTTTAATTGGGCTGCATTCATGTTGGTCAAGATGGATCAACATTTTTAGAGAGTAAAAAAAGGTCAAGGTAGTAATGTTTCTTATGGTGTCTTCCTTCAAAAGATTATTACCTTTGCTCCTCCTCCTGGTGGTGTGCCAGTGGGGCTGATCCTACTCCTCTTCCGAAGCAGCCTTCACCTTCTATTCCATCTCCTCCTCCATTGCAACACCATTGCAACCGAATTTAAACATGGAGGATGAGTCCCCCTCCTAGGTTCTTTCAAACTAAACGTAAACATACTACAGGGTTGTCAATTGCAGATCCTCTTGTGCAAGACACTACTCCTCCTGTTTCTAGCACTTCTCTCCCTTCATTCTTGTCTTGTCCTAACTTATTTGCTGCCCAAAGGGATGGATAGCTAGATCAATAGATTCCCTCTGGTTAACAGACAATGCTGGTTGGATCTTTGTTTTCCTAGTTTATTTTCGGTGTCGAGTCTACATTGGAGACTTTCCTTACTTCATGTCTTCAGTCTATCTACATGGGAGTTTATAATTCATTGCAAGACAAAGTTGACTCCTTGACTAATCAGTTGAGCAAAGCTTTGGAGGACTTGGCATCTAAAAAAACTACCCTCAGTGATATTCATAAACAGATGATTGATGCTACTACTTTGATGGATTCCCAAAAAGATTAATCCAAGAGTTAGAAACTAAAGTAGCTACTTTGAAAGCTGTTTTAACTCAAGAAAAGAATGCAGCTATTGAGGACATGATAGAGTCAGCTTGTAAGCTGGGTACTTGCGAGCATGAATTGCAACATTCCCAAGACACTGTTGAATCACATAAGAAGCTTATTGATGATCTTAACCAGCAAATTGATGTTCTCTCTATTCCTCCTCCAGCCTCGGTAGTTTCTTCTGTCTTATCTTCTACAAAGGAGCTTGATCAATTGCAACAAAAGACTAAGCTATGTGATGGGTTTTCTGCTAAGGTAGAATGCCTTCAGCAACAAATGAACTGTGTGTAAGATGATTTTCCTTGCTATGCTAAATTGGTGTCACCTCCCTCATCTTTCTAGATTAAGTACAATCAACAGAGGTTTGCCTTATATATTTCTCTAAGTAATGTGGATTTGGAACCTCCAAAGGAACTATATGGACCGGAGATTTGTTGAGAGCTGTCTTTGATAGATTTGTGGATGAGTTAGTTTCACATGAAACCTAGTTATTATCTTTTATGTATCTCATAGAACATCTACAAATTCTTGATGAGGAGGATCTGAATGTTTATGTGGGGGATGTCATTTTGCAAGCAATCATGTATGTTCATCCAGTGGAGCTCTTATTAGCAGAAAGTTTAAAGACTTATCATCAACAGACATCCTGGTGTAGAGGGCATGCTTGGTATCCGCCTTTGGAGGATGATGCTTTGGAACCTCACTGTTTACAAAGTGTGTTTTATAAGTCTAATATCCAGCCATTGCAAACTCAATTGTTGAGCTATATTTTTGATCATCCATTGTTTACTAATTGCTTTTTCTAGGTCATTAATTCTTGTTGTTCCATTTATCAGTTGGATCCTACTGATCTTCTTTCCTATTCTCTCATGTCCTATCACTTTCCTTTATATGTTTCCCTTCTTTCTTCTAGTCCTGACACTATTCCTCTTTTATCCTTTACTCTTGCTGGATTCCCTCATATTCCTGTTTTTACTCTTTGTTCTTTTATTGCTTATCCTACATCATCTCCTATTCCTTTTGAACTTCCTCAAATAGTATCTCCTATTCCTTTTGTTTTCTTTGCAAAATCTCTTCAAATGTTTTTGCTGAATTCTCCGTCTTTTCCATCTTCCTTATCCCTTTACTTACCTTCATTTTATGGTTTGTCTTATCCACCTTTGCAATGTTTTCCTCTCATTTCATTACCATCTCCATCTGATTCTATTAACCTTCCTCCCCAATCAGTGTTGGATACACCTGGATATGACAGTGATATTCCTCGCAGAAGGTAATGGACGTTGCATGATTCTTTGACAGGACCACTGGCCTCTTATTCGAGGGTCCTGGGAGATCTGCTACATGTTCGACTTCTTATCTTCATTTTGCTCAGGTGCATGTTCAATTAGAGGATACTTCTGTATGCCTTGCTGCTCACTTTTGTTGGTATCTTACTTTCATGTATTAGTAGTCTCATCTGAATACTTGAAAGAGTATCTCGTAGCTTATCATAAATCCAAATGTGGACATGACTGTTGCTCAAATGGATGTCTTATATTACTTTGCACATGCTTTTCCGACTAGGTTCCTTATTTTGATGGAAAGGATGTGTTGTTTACAGTTCCTACAGAATGTACCTCAATATTTTGTAGATGAAAGTAAAGCTCTCGAACGTCTCAAGCTTAGCATGCAAATTTTTTAAAAATATATTTGTCCTACTTCGAAGTGAAGAATTTTCCTTGTTATATCCTCTTTTCTTAATGAAAAGCTTTTTCTGTGCTTTCCATTTTTGGGAGCCTGTGCCATTCAGACTATCTGGTGCTATGTCTATGTGAGTTTTGTGTATGTTTAGTGATGTATGTGGTGTGGTGTATTATCCTCTTATGTGGAGTTGAAGATGAAGATGAACCTAATTGAGATGATGATGAATAGTGGTTCGCGATTCTATCTGATTGAAGGATGGAAGCAACCTTTTATATACTTTATAAACTTGTTATAATTTTTTGTTGATTATACAATCTGCTCATGGATAAAGGTGTTTTCCTTTCATTATATACTTTCTTAGATACAGGTGATAAGTTGGGGTCGTAGTTGGGTGGTTTATTGAAGATACTAAAGAAGATCGAGTTGAGCTCTTTAATAAACTTTTATTCTCTTTTTCTTAGGTCACGAGGATACTCCCTTACTAAGTGTGGAGATATGTTTAATACTGAAATGGCTAGATTTTTGACTGATTTTTGTTGTTTTTGAGGGCTAAATTATTGATTTTTTATGGATTTTGAGTAATGATTGATTGTTTTGGAAGTGCTTGAAAGTGTTTTGGATGAGATTGATTATATTTTGCAAGCTCATTATGATTTTCAGTAGAGATATGAGGCTATGTGATGTTCTGATAGATTTTGTTGAGATCTTGTTGTGTTCTGTTTAACTTCTGTTTTGTTCTTTTTTTTTTTGCATGAAGCATGGATTAATGATTGATGGAAGTTGAGAATATTTGAAAGATCATCGAATGGTTTTTAATAGTTTCCAATGATTTTAGTATGAGTTATGAGGTTCAGATACTTTATGTTGACCTTCTATAAACATTCTATTGAGCTTTTGTAGAGCCCATGTTCATATTCTATTTCTATTCTGTTATGTTCTGTATGCCTCTATAAGTGTTCTGTGAAAAGTATGTGTGACTTTGGGAAAGTTTTCTAGCCTTGGAAAGAGGTGAATATAAGTTCAAAAGAGTTCAAGGAAGTGGAAGAAGCAGGTGCTGAAGACTCAATAGAAGACTGGAGTGAAGTGACAGTAGTGAGCTGTGAGAAGTCATTGTAGTGGCTTTGGTGACCTTTCATATCAGACACACATTTTGGAAGGGGCATCCACGACCAAAGAAGGATTATTATGAGTGATTATTGAGCATTGTAGTGAGGATATGATGTACTATTGGTTGAGAGAAAAAGAGAGAGTCAGAGATAGCCAAACAATGTATCTATCTATAAGAGACTGTGAGAGAAAACTATGAAGACAATGAAGATGAATACTATGTGATATTTTTCCATTCAAAGTGGCGTTTCTTTTTTATTCTCTTTGTTAGTCAAAGAATTCTATGAATAATATGAAGAGAATGGTGAATTTTGTTGAAGTTAAAGCTGTAGGAGAATTGTTTCTATGAAGCTGTGTGAAGATTTCTTGCTAGTGGTGTTCTTTTCCTTGTTGTGGTTCTCTAAGGAATGAAACAAAAGCTTGTTGATGTTACAAGATAGATTTTCTTGTAGTAGAAACCCCTTTTCCTTGGTGTCTCTCTTGGGGCTCCAAAATTATGCAAACGAACAACTATGCATAAAAGGATTCTTTCTAATTAATAAAGCTATTTTTATATGTTTCACTTAATATGGTAGGTAATTAGATAACTAAGAACTTCCATAGAGGGAAGCGGGTGGATGGACTCCCAAAAATCCAGTCCTATGGTAGGGTGGTCTCGGTTAGCCAAGAGGTTTTCCCAAAAACAAACACTAAGAAGAAAATCTAGGAAGGGTTGATTTATTGACTTACCTAGGGTTTGGTCTTAGAACCCGAACTGTAAAGTATCTTAGGGGAAAGGTGCGGCTAGAGCACTGCGAGGGATTTCATAAATCCTTAGTCTGCTATTGGAGAAAAGCATTGTACTCCATGAATCAAGGGTAATGGCAGTCGCTCCTTCCAGACAGGAAGCCTCTCAAAGGACACCTCTCCGGATGTGAGCTAGCTATTGATAGGTGACTGTTAGATCAATTAGGAACCTTCAGGTCAGTCCTCTGTGGGAAACAGCAGGACGCTTGCCCTATAGGGTAGACCTAGGGTTATAGAGCCATACAAAATCTGATCATTCTGGTTAGAGTGTAGATGGCGACGGCTGGAAGGTAAACTCTAGGCGACTACTAAAACGTTACCCGTCACTTAATAAAGGCGGGTATGCCACACAATACCAAAGGATCAAAGGATCACATATGTTCACATATGACTTGACTAACTTGAACATGATTGCCATAGATTCAGTCATCGCATTGGAAAATTTAACATACAATGCATTAAATAAAAGCTACCAATTGGATGAGAATGATTATAAGATACTTAATGACTTTCTCAAGTGTGCTAAGTAACAATTTCTATGCTCAAAGTAAGTAATCTAAATCTACAACAAGCTTTATATTGTCTTTCTAAATAAGGTCATTACATTAATTCTAGTTTTTAAAAAAAAAGGCAATGGACCTTCAAGCTAGAACTTAGCAAGGCAAGGGTATACTTTTCGCAACTGAAGTATTGCAACTAGGAGTTCTTTTGATGTCTTTAAACTAGTCTTATGGAAAGGTGCTACAATGACAGAAGTATACTTTTATAGTTAAAGTATTAAGGTGATGCATCATGGTTGCATTATGGTTGAAATTATGATGTATATATTGTAGGTCAGATCTAGTCTTTTTCTTTTGATTTTAGTTATGCTATCTACTTTGCATGAATTATTGATAAGTGAGTACTTGACAAAAAGGAAATTATTTTTATTTTTCTTTCAAATAAATTTTGTGGCATTTTGATCTTTAGGATTCTCAAGAAGCATAATGCATGGAGATGGCTAGGCATGGAATCAATGGAGTCAACATACTTATGCACTATTCTTTTTTGTAGTACATGCATATAACCTTTATCATAATACACAATCCAAATGTGCATGATATGCTTTGGACATAGTATTCTATAAAATGTTCATAATATTGATATTGATCTTGGAGTATAGTGAAAAATCCATGTCTAAATTATTATAGTATCATGTTTTCATTTGAATTTTACAGAAGGGGCCATGAAGATGCACCTTCTCTTTGCGGGGTATATCAAGTGTTGCAATTTTTTTTAAAAGGGGCTTTTAAAGTATCCTTTGAATGCACATGATATAGAGGGCTTCTATAAAGTGACCCCCACCCCTGTCAAGACTGATAGTGAAAGAACTAAATATCTAGCCATCTTTCAAAAATACCTGAAGATATTTGCTATTAAATATTATCAATAGAGGGGATATCAATAGTATTATGCATCACATCAAATTGAAAGAAGGATGTAAACCAATAGCTTAGAAGCTAAGAAGGCTCGGTACAATTTAGAAAAGTATACTCAAAGCCGAGGTTCAAAAACTATTGGAGGCAAGGTTTATATACCCCATTGATGATGTAGAATGGGTATCTCCTACTATAATCTGACTAGAGAAGAATGGAAAATAGAGAGTATGCATTAATTTTAAGTCTCTTAATGTTGTGATAAAAAGGAATTACTATCCTCTTCCATTTCAAGATGAGATTTTGGATCAATTAGTGGGTCATGAGCTTTATAGTGTATATGATGGGTATTCTAGACACGTTCAAATCAGAATAGTGAAGGAGGATCAGAAAAAGACATTGTTCATTACTCCTTAGGGACGTTTTTGTTAGAGGGTAATGCCTTGGTTTGATGAATTCATGTGCTCACTTTCAAAGATGCTTTAATTGGCTATCTGCTCCTTTCATTGGAAAATCGCAATGAGTATTCATGGAAAACTTCTACATAAACCGCTCTAGAGCTTTGCATGCTGAAAAGCTTGATGAGGTTTTTTGCAAACTAGATCAAGATGGAGGATAGATAAATTCTAATAAATGTAAGATAGCAAGAAATAAAGTGATACTCGGGTCATGAAGTATTTGCTAATGGCATTTAACTTGAACCTTGCAAAGTTGAGGCCTTACTTCATATGGATTCTCCAAAAATTGTAAAATAGTTCATGAGCATTGTTCAAAAAATGAGGTACCTATCAAGCTCTTTTCATATACTAGATGAACATGTGTATTCTCTATAGAAATCACTTCAAACAGATCCTTTACTTTGGACCAAAATTGAAGAGGATGTCTTGGAGATAAAGGAAAAGCTAAGTACTTGCTAGTTCTTATGCCTCTGAAATGGGATGAACCTTTTTTTTAAAATCAATATCAACATTGGAAAGAATGTCATCGAAGCTATTTTGGTGTAGAAAGGGAAGGGAATGTCTTGTACGTGACCTATACTTTACAAAAGCAGATCTATTGGAGCGATTAAAAAGGCTTGGATGGAAGAAGAGTTATTACTATGGGGTTTGGTATATGTAGTTAAAATATGAAAATCATATTTGACTTAAAAATCATTTGTAATACTTTCTAGTTCCCAATTGCTATCGCAGGTTTTGTTGTCTACTGAAAATGCCCGAGGATACATAAGTGGCTATTAGTTCTATAGGAATTCAAGTTTACCTCTTTGAAAGAGGATATAGTAAGAGCTAACTTAGCTTACATTTTGACCCATAAATAGCATGCTAAAAGTGCAACTATTATAAAATGGAAGTTGATCCTACATCTCAAATTCATGAGAAAATGAAGAGGATAAAGACATCACTTTGTTTTTCAATGACAACTATAGAAGATTGCTGAAAAAGGGAGGTTTGGGATTTGCAATTTCAAATGTTGAAGGTTGAGAAGTTTTTTCAAGAAGTCTAAAAGCAAGAAAATACAAAGCAATAATGAGACTAAATATGGAAGCTTAGGTGCTAGTCTAAACTGGTATACCCAACTGGGATATAGAAATGTAGTGGCAAAGGAAGATTGCTATGTTAATTATTTGGTAAGTTCAAAATGTCTAAAAAGCTAACAAGAAACTTTTGAGAAACTTGCTGTTTGAGATAAGGGGGAGGATTAAGCAGTTGTAAAAAATTGAATTGGCTAAAAATGCCATGAGGGTAGACAATCCCAAGCATGAAGGCAATGAAAGCCTTCATTTGATTGAAGAGTTCCCAAAAATCGGCAAGCTGAAATATTTGGGCAATAAGAACAATAGGCATGCAATTGTTGAAAGGGTTGTCATACCAATACTCATAGACAACAAACTAATGAGAGGGGCTAATAATGTACTAGAGAAGAGTATTGGACAACTCTAAAATTCCAGCTTGATTATCTTCTTGTCACGAAGGAGGATGTGGAGGTCACTTTGGATTTGAGCTAAGCAAAAGAAAAATCCTACTAGGATGATATACTTGGCCTCATTTGAGTATTGATGTTGCTCATTGGTGTAAAGGATACCATGCTTCTCAGTGATTCACTAAGAGGGTGTTGATTCCGGAACTTGCTAAAGCTATTATTGCCTATGGGCCATTTGAGAGATGGGATTTGGATTTCATTGGACCTTTGCCAAGTACTAAAACATAAAAGTTTTATATCTTTACTATAGTTGATTACATGATGTGAGCTGTACATCAGTCTTAATCCACGTCACACCTTTTAGTAGTCCATCAGTAGGTTTTCCAAAAATGATGCCGCTTGGTGCTCCCTTGGAACATCACAGGGTTTGTCACTTAGGCCCTACTGAGTCTACTTCGCAATGAGAGAGTTTCGGCCATTGGAACCCACTAGGATCCACCCAGATTTTTAGGTTCCTAAAATCAAATGGGTCTCCTAGCAGCCAGCTAGCATCAGTAATTTTGAGTTCCCACTTTTACAGGATTACTTGATCTGAAGCAGACTTGCTATTGCACTTGGTTCAAAGAGAATGGGAGATGGAGGGGAGTGCGATACGTCGACCCTTCTGCCCCCATAAGGCAAAATCCCATTCCGGCCCCCTAAAACAATGCAAGTTGGTTCTACCTAACGACTAGTTGGTCAATTTATCGGTCAATTTACCGTCTTCCTATTTCTATCGCCAATTTACAAAAGCTCCCATCTAACTGGGACCATGCTACTGTTGGACGTCAGGGGTCATGCCCACTCGCTTTCCTTTGATGATGGAATCATCTTTAGTTTTTTAGTTACCTATAGCACATGTATTGGAACATATACAATTAGCTTCCTTAATTAGTCCGTTAAATCACATATTCCTTCATGTAATTTATCTCACAGGCACACATACAATTCAAATAGTCTTTGATAAAGCAAACTTCTTTATTATAGTGGAAGCTTATTACAATTTCCATCTTTTCAACCTTGCAAAAGATACATAGAATTCCATGAGGGTATTCTGCCCACCAAGATTCCACCCTTGTAACTAGTATTTAGGGTTCCAAGGTCCCATACTAGGTCACGAAGGGGCTTGTCAGATTCTAGAAACAATGCAGGATTTACAACTAGAGCCCCCCCTAGCACCCACATTTCTTACTACCCGAGACTATCCCTACGACAGACCTTTCGCTAATGGAGAGGCAGTCTCGTATCTCTCGCAATACCCGTTGCTTGACCGGCTGTAGCGGTTCCCATGGTGTTTCCACTTCGTCGCTTTGGAGCCGTCTTCCACAAGCATGTTCCAGAGATAGGGAAGGTGGAATAAATTCGAAATGGGAGAGCGTAAGAGAAGATGGCTTAGTCAAAGACCGAGACAGGGGGAATTGAGCTTACTCTCTCCTTCGCAGCTTTCTCGGTTAACTCCTCTCTCTCTCTTTCCCTCTCTCTCAAGCTCCTTCTCGTAGCCTCTTGGAGGTATATCCTTCTATCTCCCTCTCTCTACCTCTCTCTCGGAGCCTCTCAGGTCTCCTTGTGCTTCTCTAACTGCTCCCCATGCCTCTTATTTATAGTGAATTAGAGAAGAAGGGTTGTGGTTGAGAAGAAGGGCTCTTTGTGGAGCGGATCTTGGCAAAATCAGCGATCTGAACTTCTAAGATGCAATCTGATGCTCAAATCACAAATTCGATGGTTCCCTTGGCTCCAAAAGGGGGGTAAAACCCTAAGACACTTGCCAAGACACTTGGTTAGAAATCTTTCAAATCACTCCTTCTTCTCTATGTTTGAAGTGTTGTTTTCTATTTGTAGACTGTGACCATGACGTGCACGATTTTGCCAATCCTTTCTTTTTCATTAAATTTCCAAAAATGGTTGAAAAAAGCACTTTCTTTTTTTAATATGATATCCTATTCTAGAAAATTTCCTATCTTTTTAGGATATTTACAATAACTAATATCTAAAATATGTTAGTCTTGTCCAAAAATCTAATATTTTTAGGCCATCCATACTATACACATTGACATTAATGGCTAATATGGCTCATAACTCTCATTCATTTGATGTTATTTCGAAAAAAATATTGGGTTACGATCCTAGATTTTTTTTTATAAAAATGTTAGTTAGTTATTTTTTATACTTTAGTTAGTAACCCTAGTAACTTATTAATTGACTAACTAACTTTTGAACTAACCAACTAACTTTTATTGTGTCGCAGTATTACACATGATCAAATGGATTGAAGAGAAAGCTACTCAAAAATGTAAGAAAGAGAATGTAGTCCAATTTCTAATGGAGGATATATACTGCAAGTTTGGGATACCATTGTAAATAGTAACATATTAGGTTCTCAACTTCAAAAACAAGCTAGTTCCAAAATTGACAATAAAGTTAGATTTGAAGCATAGGTTTGCTACCCCTTACTACCCTCAATGCAATGGGCTGGTAGAATCATTCAATGGTACTTTGCAGAAGATTCTCTTTAAACTAGTGGAAGACCATCTAAAGAATTGGGAAAAATACATGTATCAAGCTTTACAAGCTTGTATGAAAATTTAGAAGACGAGTATAAGTTTCACCCCTTTTTATTAGGAATTAATAGAGGTCTAGCATTACATGCACTACTGCTAGATAAATAGTAAGTAATGGACTATTATGATAAACAAATTTTTGAAAAAGAGGGAATGGTTCAATACACAATTAAGGGGGAAGAACCTTAATAAGGGAATGTTAGTCATGAGATATGAAAGCTATCTAGATTCTCCATTTCAAACTAAATTCCAAGGCAAATGGGAAGAATCCTTTATGATCAAGCTAAACTTTAAAAATCATACTTATTTGCTACAAGATCTAGATGGGAAAATTTATAAAAGTATCATCAACGGGTTCCATCTCAAGAAATACATTTGCAAAATCATGTAAATATGGATGCTATAAGTAATGTATATACAAGTTGTAGAGTAGCTTGTTATGGTTCGTAGTTTTTGTATTCTAAAAACTAGTGTTAATTGAAGGGTTTTGAATGATGAATAGTATTCTTAGAGTGTACTTTCAACCTAATGAGGACAAGGATCCCTACCAATCTTGGTAGCTAATTGAGCAAGTATGTAGGAAATATGTGCCTTGGAAGCTTAATGTCTATAGTAGAGTGCATTTAGAAATGCAAAATTGCAAACAATGCAAAAAAATTTGAGACTGAGAACTTTGGAATTTAGCTTTGATGTCTTTTGAAAATTTGTACTTTAGAACTGGAGCTATAACTTTCCTTTAAGAAGCTCGGTGATCCAAGTTAGGGATAAAAAGTTACAAGTTGTTTTGTGCCTAGGTGTCTTGATTGGCCAGATTTTGGAAGTGAAAGTATGTATTTGTTAGAGTTGGTTTGGATTTTCAAATAAAGGTTTTTTCACACTTTGTATTCCAAACTAGGAGGTGGGATAATCATGTTGTGTGAAAATGCTTAACCATGGATATATCACCACTTTTGCAGATAAATTGAACAAGTAGTAAAAATACCACTCGTTTGACTTTTCAAGGCTTTCCCATAGCAGGAATCGTGTTAATGAAGGGGAGTCTTAAGTGGCAACTTACATATTTACCACATATTTTTGTCACTTAGTTTTAAAATGCATTCCTACTACATGAAGTGTGGTCCTATTAATAGGATTTGCAATCTTGATGCGATAATTAGGATCCTCGGTGGGTGGAATTTTTGAGTTTTAATGACATGTTTGCTACTTAGCATGAAGGATGAACCTTAATAAAAGAGGAGAAACATGGGCAATAAAGAAGAAGAGGAAAATGATAGTAAGAGGAGAAGAGACCTACAACAAGGAATAAAAGATTGCATGGTTTTCAAGACTAATGGTAGCAACGAGCTAAAGAATAGAGTCGTGGGGTAAAATCTACTACTATAATTCCTCTGTCTCCAACTACAATAGCAAGGTTTTGATTTCAACCTCTCTTTCCCTTTCTCCTAATGAAGGAAGTGCAACAAGCATAGTCCTTTGTTGGAGGTTTTGTTGTCGGTAAGAGAAAACATCATGAGGGCTATTTTGCTTTGTGTTGTTGATGACATATGCAATGCGCCAAGTGTTTCTCGCCAGTTAGAGAAGGGAAATGGGAGTTTTAGTTTATCAAAGGATTGGTATGTCATAAAAATCATGTATTGCTATTGAAGGCTGAATATATGACTTGAGCTAATGGAAATTATGAAGGATTTGCAACATCAAAAGCAATGAAATTGTTGGTTTCTTAAGGAATGAAAAGACGTTTTCATGTAGCCATGCTTCATATTTGCATAATACAAGTTTTATATAGCTTCTAAGTTTTTGCTGATCTTGAGAGTTTTGTGATATTTTACTATATAAGGGTATGCTAAAATACATGCTTGCCCATGTTGGTTTATGTATCTTATAAAAAATAAATTGTTTCCTATAGTCATGAGTTTCGAACTACTCTGTATTACCTGCAGTAATGTAGTCACCTACAACTGCAGTACCTGTAGCAGATCTTGAAGCTCTATAATTCTTATCAGGGAAAAAATGTACTAAAATATATGTTTTTATGTTGGAATACATGTACATGACTAAAAGAGGCAATTTGCTACCTACAACTCTATAAACTCTGCAACACTCCACATAACTTGTAGCAGCATAGTCACCTACATTAGTGGTGGCAACACCTACAGCGGATCTTGAAGCTCTGTAGTTTTTATAAGTGAAAATGTGCTAAAATATATTTATGCTAGAATATATGTACATTACTAAAAGATGTAATTTATTGCCTACAAGTCTATAAATTCCACAACACTCCACGTTACCTGCAATGATGCAGTCACTTATAGTGGATCCACTCCTAAAAATAAGGAGACTAGTAAATCAGAATATTTGGACTGTTAGAAGTCTGGATTGAGCTCTTGGTGATGTAGAGAACCTTGTTTGCCTTCTGCGGAGTAGATCTAAAAACTTTTTCTAAGAGAGATTCTTGACTTTTATCCATAAGTCGACCACCCAATTCACCTACCATCTCTCTCTCTCTCTCTCTCTCTCTCTCTCTCTCTCTCTCTCTCTCTCTCTCTCTCTCTCTCTCTCTCTCTCTCTCTCTCTCTCTCTCTCTCTCCTTGTGTTGTTATTGTGAGAACAAAGGTGCATTACGGTATTGGTGGAAGTAGGTACTATTACTTTTAGCAAAGTTGCAATGCTAGCAAACAAGCCAACATATGCCAAATTCATGTTATGTTTCCACTGATGTTGTGTAAATTATAGGATTCTAAGGATAAAAGGTCAGTAGATCATGCACTTCAACTTTTATCACATGTCATCAATGGTTTCTAGAGATAGGAAAATCCATCATTTCACATGCTTTGCCTTCAATCACCTCAAGTTAACATATTCCTTAGATAGGGAAATCCATCGGATCAAGCCTATTTTGAGAGAGATCTGCAATCACATTCCACCATTAGCAAACATGGGGCTAGAAAAAAGAGGTGGTGTTGTGAAGAACACAAGTGTTAGACTCATTTGGAGGAGATTGATGAATCCAAAAAGCAAAAAATTGTGCTTGAAATGGTAAATTTCATTAATAAGACCGAAGACATGGCAAGAGAATTGAGGGGTGAAATATTTAATCGATTTCTACAATATCCTACAGTTATAGGGTTACATTATCATCATCTAGAGAGGAGTAGGAAATGCAAGTAGCACTAGTGGCCAATGTGCACAATACATTAACCATTGTGAAGCAACCAAAAAACATGGAAGAGTTGTTGTGTTGAAGAATAGTGCATTGACCATGCTAGTGAGCTTAACTAATGCAATGCCAATTCATAAGGTGGCAAGGGTTCTACAAGTTTTTAAGCAATCCTTTTATCGAGCAAGGGTATGTATCCGAGCCAATAGAGGTGAGGGAAATGGCTTATTCTCATTGGCAGGAAGTTGGAAGCAAGTACAGAGAAGTACAATAAGTGAAGAAGTTAAACAAATGGTTTACATGTTTTGGGACACAGTCATGTGTTTTCCCTAATAAGAAGGATGTATGTAGAAAAAGATTAGGAAAGAAAACTTACCTCAAACATCTGGTCCATCTACTCAGTGAACCTCATGCATATTAATTATGCTCAGTTCTCCTAGCTTTAAGCTATATTTTAGTATACACTTAGCATTGTTTGCATGTTGCTCTGATACCTTGCATGCTAGTTGCTCAACATCTATTAGTATTCCTAATGATGACTCATGGTAGTGTTGACTAACATGTTCAAGTATTCACTAGGTAGCATATAGGCTAATGCTGATTAGCTTTGCATGTGTGAACCAAAAAGTATACAACAAATCCTTAACTAGCATACAACTGCTCTCTATCCAGCATATAGATTAGTGCATTATGTTAGTGCTAACCAACATATATATGAATCTACTAGCATATAGATGGCTAGTAACTAGCATGCATTATCATGATAGCCAGCATATAGATTGTTGTTAAGTGGCATGCATGCATTGTTGACTAGCGTAACATGAAATACCTAGCATATAGTTACTACTAATTAGCATATCAGTTAGTGTTAAGAAGCATACTAGGGTTCATCAACATACAAATGATTGTTGTCAATGGTAACGCGCATATAGTTGATTATGGTGACCACTAGTTAGCATGCAAATAATTATGATCAATCACTACAAACTAGCATGCATATAGTTGATTATGGTGACCACTAGTTAGCATGCAAATGATTATGATCAATCACTACAAACTAGCATGTAGGACTATTAACTAGCAAACTACTAAATAGCATATAAGTATGAAATAATCTACTAGTTATAGTCCTATTATATGCTAGTTAGCAATCATAATTACTCTACTAGATAATAGCCCTCTATGCTAGTTAGTAGTCACCATAATCAATTGTGTGAATGTTACTAGTCACCACAAATATCTATATGCTAATTAATATGCATTCAAGTGATGACTGATATACATATGTTTGCAAGCACATTCTCTACTAATTAAGAATCCTATGTGTGAGTTGGCAGTCACCATAATATCAGATAGCAATCACCACAATCATTTTTGTGCTAGTTAACATACATTAATAGAAGTGTTCACTAACATGAATGTGTTTTCTAGCATAGAGTCTACTAGTTTACAATCCTATATGCTATTTAGAAATCACCATAATCAATTGAATAGTAGTTAGCAATCACCATAATCATCTATTTGCTAGTTAACACGCTTTCTGTAATATCCTACCCCGCGTAGGAACCATCCCATACAATTTTTTTTACCTTTCCTCCCCTGTCGTCATTGAACATGTGGCGAGGGGAGAGAAGCCGTCATGTGGGGGGAGCCGCCGATGATGATGAGGAAGGAGTGGAGGAGGAAGGCGACAATGACATGGAGGAAAAAAGGGGACGATGGAGAAGACGATGAAGAGGCTGATAATGACGATGACAATGATGCTGATAGAGGGGGAGGCCACGGGCCAACCACACCTCCAAGCCACCTTGACCAATCTTCCACATGTGCCACAATGACAGGTGGTGGGTGGGGAAGACACCACCACTCCACCTCCTCCCCATATTCCCCCCAATAATACCTTTCCTCCACTATAAACCCCCCCATCGTAAGAAAAAGGGGAAGGCCTTGATGCCCAGGCATGCTAAAGGAATATATATATATATATATATAGAGAGAGAGAGAGAGAGAGAGAGAGAGATGGGAGGAATATTCTAGGGTTCTTCCTCCTTTTCCCCTCCTTAGAGGGTGGCCACACATACTTATCTTTCTTGTGAAATTATCCTCCCCCACAGCTTAATTATTTCCCCAAATTGGCCCCCGCTAGTTGAGAAAAAGGGCTGAAGTCTTGTGCGAGTTGCATCTAAAAGAGGAGAAGATTAAGAATGGACCCCAAGTGAAGGATGTCAAGTGCAGGTGGAAATCCCCCTATCCGCAACGAAGCCTCAAGTGAGGGCATCATTGCCAACCCAATTGTTGTACCGGTCATAAGTAATGTATTTCCAAATTGATAGATCCTTGCTTTGATTCTTGCATAAGATACATTAGACTCCATACTATGTTGCACAAGAATAGGACACTGAAAAGGATAAATTTCATCTCAAGTATTCGAAGATGGAGTTTGAAAAGTGCATGTATTAAGAGAAGTAGATTGCTTCACGTTGCTATGCGTTAAAATCCATGCATAGCATAAGTAGCATATAAGATTCCAAGGTATTGCCAACTTCCATTTCCTTGTAAATAATATATACATTTTTCACCACGTTGAAGGTATGTCGTAGCTTGCACGCTTGACGGATGGCATGGTAAGAAATCTAGCCTAAAGAAAATTCATCTTAGAAACTCTAGGCTTTGTCCAAGTTCTTGCTAATATCACGAATTATTAGTTCATTGGGATCTTGAAGTTGTGCATATCTAGTACAAACAACAATCATTAGGATTAAAACTACAATGCCTTGAGATCCATCTGATAACGACTATGTTTATCAATCCTATTCGGGGTTGGGCTAGAGGTAGACAACATCCCCAGGACTCAAAGGCAAGGGAAGAACTCAAGGGATTAGGAAATCCCAAGACAAAGTAAAGACCGATACTTTTGTACTTGTTGGAAAGAAGGTTGGGTTATCGAACAATGTAAGTGACCTAAAGAACTTACGTCATGTACAGTGTTTGAACCCTTAACCTATGCCTTAGCCGAGGGAAGGAAGTGTTAAGAAACATTTTTGCATAGTATTGCTCTTAGATCCCAAGGGGGAGAGTGAATATGCGATGGAATTGTTATCGTTTCTATTCTTGCATTGTTTGGAAATACAATTGGTTTTGTTGATTGATCGAACAACATCCTAAATGCTTTTACATTCAACTACCTGTTGGTTTATTGTTTGGATGATTATTCCGAGTACTTGTGTTTGATGGTAAATGCATGGCAGGGGTCTATGATGACAAGTTTCCATGGGAGTAAAGGAATGTTTTCTTGGAAAATGATATTAGGGTTGAATGCCTTGTTTGTGCTGGATTCTTAACCGGATTAATTAAGGAAAGGATATTTTGCACGGGTGGATCATCTCCAAGGTCACACTGCACTTTAACACGAGAGGGCATTGCTTGATTCATAGGCCAAAAGTGGAACAGTGAAAAGGCCAACCATGGAAATTGTGTTTCACTCCTAGACCGCTTGGGGTCAAGTGGAACTCTGGACACCCCTTGGCTAGTCCGGAACGAAGTTGAAGACTAACATGAGCCCAACGTCTATGGCATTGGAAGATCCTATTCTAGATAAAGGATGGAAATTATGGTGCCATGTGATTTGGACCAGTTACTTCTGCAGGGAAGAAGGGATATATAATTTCTCATGTATGGGCAGGAGACAAATATTAACTTGAAGATAAGTTAAGGAACTTGTATGTCAAAAGGACTGCTTGCTCTATTTTTGTGTTTGTGCTGTAAATTATGCGAATGAACTCTATTCTCTAAAAGGCTGAATTAAGGAAGTTTCTTGTATGTGTTACAACTAATGTGCGTTAGCTAAGTAGAAAACTAAAGCTACCAAGGAAAGCGGGTGCGTGGAACCCTGACGGGTCCATCCTATGGCAGGGTAGTCCTAGAGAATTGGGAGGCTTCTCATAAGGTTGAGCGACGCATCCCTCTTGTTTCCCATTCTCTTTGAACCAAGTGCGGCATGGATCTGCTTTGGCTTGGGTTCTATGCGTAATGCTGTCAGGAGACCGTGACCACCAGGGACCCAAGTTTCAAGTTGACCTTAGTGGGAGAATGTTCCATTGCGAGGCATACTTGAGAAACCCTAGGCGACAAACCCTGTAACATTCCATGGGAGTGCCGAGCGGCGATGCTTAGATCTCTTGATGGACCACTAAAAATGTGCCTGGACAGCCGATAGGCAGGCACATTATAGTTGGTATCATTCCTATGTAGGAACCATCCCCCCATTTTTATTAAGGTTAATACAAATTTTTTTACATTTTCCCCCGTGTTATCATCGAATAGGTGGCGAGGGTAGAGAAGTCGTCTATATGGAGGGAGCCCCCAATGATGACGAGGAAGGAGTGGAGGAGGAAGGCAACAATGAGGTGGAGAAAAAAAGGGGATGATGGAGAAGACAATGAAGAGGCTGATAATGATGATAACAATGATGCTGATGGAGGGGGAGGCCTAATTCCTACCACCTCTCCAAGCCACCTTGACCAGTCCGCCATACGCCATAGTGACAGGTGGTGGGTGGGGGAGACACCACCACTCCACCTCCTCCCCATGTTCCCCCAATAATACCTTTCCTCCCCTATACCCCCCCCCCCCCCCCCCCCCCCCTCTTCCCCATCGTAAGCAAAGGGGGAAGGCCTTGATGCCCCATTCATGCTAAAGGGAGAGAGAGAGAGAGAGAGAGAGAGAGAGAGAGAGAGAGAGAGAGAGAGAGAGAGAGAGAGAGAGAGAGAGAGAGAGAGAGAGAGAGAGAGAGAGAGAGAGAGAGAGAGAGAGAGAGAGAGAGAGAGAGAGAGGGAGGAATATTCTAGGGTTCTTTCTCCTTTTCCCCTCCTTAGAGAGTGGTCACACGTGCTTATCTTTCTCTCGAAATTATCCTCCCCTATAGCTTAATTCTTTCCCCAAATCGGTCCCCCGCTAGGCAAGAAAAAGGCATTGAAGTCTTGTGCGAGTCACATATAAAAGAGGAGAAGATCGAGAATGGTCCCAAGCAAAGGATGTCAAGTGCGGGTGGAAATCCCCCAGTCCGCAACGAAGCCTCAGGCAAGGGTATCACTGCCAACCCAACTGCGGTACCGGTCTTAAGTAATGTATTTCCAAATTGATAGATGCTTGCTTTGATTCTTGCATACGTTAGACCCCATACTATGCTACATGAGAATAGGACACTAAAAATTATAAATTTCATCTCAAGTATTCAAAGATGGAGTTTGCGAAGTGCATGTATCAAGAGAAGTAGATTGCTTCATATTGCTATGCGTTAAAATCCATGCATAGCATAAGTAGCATATAAGATTCCAGGGTATTGTCGACTTCCCTTTCCTTGTAAATAATAGATACATTTTTCACCACGCTGAAGGTATGTCGTAGCTTGTACGCTTGACGGATGGCATGGTAAGAAATCTAGCCTAAAGAAAATTCACCTTAGAAACTCTAGGCTTTGTCCAAGTTCTTGCTAATATCACGAATTATTAGTTCGTTGGGATCTTGAAGTTGTGCATAGCTAGTACAAAAATAATCATTAGGATTAAAACTACAATGCCTTGAGATCCGTCCTTAGAGAGTGGTCACACGTGCTTATCTTAGAAACTCTAGGATTTGTCCAAGTTCTTGCTAATATCACGAATTGTTAGTTCATTGGGATCTTGAAGTTGTGCATAGCTAGTACAAACAACAATCATTAGGATTAAAACTACGATGCCTTGAGATCCGTCTGATAGTGACTATGTTTATCAATCCTATTCGAGGTTGGGGAGGCTAGATGCAAACAACATCCCCAAGCCTCAAAGGCAAGGGAAGAACTCAAGGGATTAGGGAACCCCAAGACAAAGTAAAGACCGATACTTCTATACCTATTGGAAAGAAGGTTGGGTTATCAAACAATGTAAGTGACCTATAGAACTTATGTTGTGTATAGTGTTTGAACCCTTAACCTATGCCTTAGCCGAGGGAAGGAAGTGTTAAGAAACATTTTTGCATAGTATCTCTCTTAGATCCCAAGGGGGAGAGTGAATATGCGATGGAATTGTTATCACGTCTATTCTTGCATTGTTTGGAAATACAATTGGTTTTGTTGGTTGATGGAACATCCTAAATGCTTTTACATTCAACTGCTTGTTGGTTTATCATTTGGATGATTATTCCAAGTAGTTGTGTTTGATGGTAAATGCATGGCAGGGGTCTATGATGACGAGTTGCCATGGGAGTAAAGGAATGTTTTCTTGAAAAATGATATTAGGACTGAATGCCTTGTTTGTGCTTGATTCTTAACCAAATTAACTAAGAAAATGATATTTTGCGTAGCTGAATCACTTCCAAGGTCACACTGCACTTAAACCTGAGAGGGCACTGCTCAATTCACGAGCCGAAGGTTGAGTGGTGAAAAGACCAACCACAGAAATTGTCTCACTCCTAGGCCGCTTAGGGTTAGGTGGAGCTTTGGACACCCCTTGCCCGTCCGGAACAGAGTTGAAGACTACCATGGCCCCAACATCTATGGCGTTGGAATATCCTAGTCTAGATAAAGGATGGAAATTATGGTGCCATGTGATTTGGACTAGGTACTTCTGTAGGGCATAAGGGACATATAATTTCTCCTATATGGGTAGGAGACAAATATTAACTTGAAGATAAGTTAAGGAACTTGCTTGTCAAAAGGATTATTGGCTCTTGTTTTTGTGTCAATGCTATAAGTTATGTGAATGAAACATGTTCTCTAAAAAGGATTAATTAAGGAAGCTAAGTCACACATAAATGTGATAGGACCTAATTAAATAACTAAAGAACACCTCTTTGTCTTGGGTATCTCTGTGTAAAGTAGGATGTCCAAGACCCGATGCTAGAATGTTGTCAGGATCTTGACCTTGACCACTAGGGACCCAAGTTTCAGGTCAATCCTAGTGGGTTCAGTCGCGAATGTTCCATTGTGAGTTGGACTCGAGAAATTGTAGGCATGGCAAACCCCATAACATTCCATGGGAGTGCCAGGCTGCGACGCTTAGATTTTTCTCTCGATGGACCGCGAAAAACATGCCTGGACAACCGATAGGCAAGCATGCTACACTTTCATGTAAGTGTTGACTGTTAATATGTCGATACAATGTGTTGTTTAGTAGTATATAGTACCCTAATAAGTAGCATACATGTGCATTTGGCATTAATTGGCTAGCACTAGTATGACTATTAGCTAGCATACATATACGACTAGTAGCTTTCATATATAGGGGCATGTTACCTTGCAATCACCATACTATCTTATTAATCTCACATCACTCATTGGAGAAAAATACTTCATGGTAATAATTATTGATTATTCTAGATATGCTAATGTATAATTTTTCACAAGGAAGTCACAAGTATTTTCAAAGTTCCAAGAGTATAAAGAAGCAATTGAGAATAAGCACGAGTTATGAATTAAGGCTCTACGGACGGATAATGGAGAAGAGCACAATCCAATGAGTTTAAAGACTATTGCAAAGCCTTTGGAGTTTAAAGACTATTGCAAAGCCTTTGTATCATCCACAGCAAAATGGAGTTGCTAAACGTAAGAATGGAACTTTGCTAAATGTTTCAAGAGCTATGCTATTAGTGACATGCCTTGAGAAAGAATATTGGAAAGGAGCAATTGCTATTGCTACTTATCTCCAAAATGGGGTTGTATCCTACCTCTCTTCACAATTACACTCCCTCCTTGTGACCTATCACATCTCAAGATATTTGGTTGCACTACCTTCTAGTAACCATTGACCACAAATCAAAATTCTCACCAAGAGTCACAGAGCTTGTCTTCACTACTGGATATGGTAAGCCTTATGGTCACAAAACCTATACATTTTATGACCTAGAGAACAAAGTCTTCATCTATGGTATGAGTGCTATCTTTCACAAACATAATATCTTTGTGACTTTCTCTACCACCACAAATTCTCAATTTCTTACTCTCTATCCAACTTCACCCTTTGAATCAACATCTTCTAATTCATCCCTTGCCAATCACATATTAAACACTAGATCCTACATATTATCTTCCGACTTCTCTACCCATAAGACCTCCAATACCCCTATCACATGGGATAAAACCCTTCCACATGTTCAAGCACACTTAATATCTCCAAGGTTTGGCAAAGGCCACATTCAAATAAATCTTCCTTCCAGCTCACGCTTTAACTTCACGTCTATTGCTAGTGGCCGTATTTCAATGCCTTCTTCTCCTCTTCTCTCCCAACCTAATCCTCATCATCACTATATTAATGTACCATGGCAACCTTTCCATCATTTCTAGCTTTAACTAGGCCAAGTTCATTATCAATCATAGGTTGTATGGAATTTAAATAAGCTTCAATCATCAATAAACATGGCACCTAAGAATACACGATAGTAGGCCATGTTTCTAATTTTCAACATGCCTGCTACCCCTGCACCATTATCATCTCCTCTCTCATCTCATAAACTATCCCCTAGTCATTTCAATAATAGCTCACTAGTTGAATACTCCAACTTCCCTCCTCCCTTCCATCTCAGCATTGATCATTAGAAAGAAGCTATAACAAAAGGCCCAACACAGCAAGCAGTAATCAAAACCTCATCTGCTCATTCATCCTCTCTAGCTTTAGATCCTAAGAAATCTCATCTATCCTCTCCTACTCCTGAGTAACTTAATCCAACAATAGTAGGGGTTTAGAGAAGAAAATACACATCTTCCTCTGTCAAAGGTCTTCGCAAGTCAACAAGGATAGTTGTAATGTCTTCCACCAATAGCATTTCACCTCCTTGTTGCCCTCATTGTTACCGGAATTCATCCTCCATCTCCCATCTCCTCCTCCAAGCCCATTACTCTCTTTAGCTCCTTTGAATTCGATGACGATGAAGTCATGTCCTTATCCACTCCATGTTACAAGAGCTTGAATGACCTCTATGTCCAAGCTAATATTGTAATTGGTCAAGTAAGAAATCCACTTCATCACAATATTCAAAAGCCACAAAACTATCCATCCATCACTCAAGTACTCAAAAGCAATGAAGCTCCTTATTGGCAAGCTCTCATGCTTGAAGGGTATAATCCTCTTCTTCTAAACCACACTTGGATGTTGAGTGCTGAAATGATATGTTTTTTAAGGCTGATTTTTTGTTGTTTTTGTTACTGAATGGTTGTTTTTGGTGATGGATTGTTTGAATTTGAAGATGTTTTGAAGTGTTTGGAATGGTTTGAGTATATTTGAAGGGTTAACGTTGGTTTTTGATGAGGATATTTTGTTATGTAGGGTTCTGTAAATTTTTCTGTTTGGTTCTATAAGGTCTGATTTTCTTTTGTTTTCTTCTGTTTTGCTTCTATTTTGGTAGTTGAGATGGTTAAATGAATGTTTTGAGAGATGGTTGAGGTTGTGTTTAAAGGTTTATGAAAGATTGAATTGGTTTTGGTTTGGTTTTTATTGTTTTTATGGTCTCTGTTGATCTTGTGTAAGGCTCTATAGCTTATGTAGTTCTGTTCTTCTGTTGTTATGTTGCTCTGTGGTCTATTCTCTTTGTTTCTGTTGAGTGTTATGTTGGATGTATGGATGTTTTGGGAAGCGTTTTTGTTTTAGGAAAGGATGAATGGAAGCTCTATTCAAGCTAATTGAAGTGAAGAAGTAGCTGTTGAAGATTCACAGAAGGTTATAGAAGAACAGTGACAGAAGCTAGATCTCACAGGACACTATGATGTCTCTGGTGCCTCTTCGCATTTGACATACCTTTTGGGAGGTGTATCCACGACCAAGATAGGATAATTGAGTGCCATTCTTGAGTATTGTAGTGAGGCTATGATGTATTATTGAGAGCAAGAGTATGTGAGAGAGAGAAGTGATAGAAACTCACATCTATGCCTAAAAACAATGTATCTACTATGAGAGATAGAGAGAGAACCATGAAGACATTGAATATGAATACTATGTGATTATTTCCATTAAAAAGTAGCGTATTCCTTTGTGTTCTTGTTTGTTATGATGGATTTTATGAAGAAATTGAAGATTATGGTTGATTCTATTAAATCCGTGGGAGATATCTACTATGAAGCTGCGTGAAGATGTATTCTTTTCCTTGTTTTGGTTCTAAAAAGAATAAAAAAAATCTTGTTGATGATATAAGATATATTTTCTTGTAGTAGAAACCCCTTTTCCTTGGTGTTCCTCTTGGGGCTCCATGTTTTTGGTGCTTAGGCCGCTAAGCTTGCCATCAATAAGCATTTGAAGAGGTTGAAAATGAAGGAAATGGCATTACCAAGAAGAGGAGAATTCAATGGATGCTTGCAAAGTTCCTTCTTCCACTGAAGAGTTGGAGAATATTATTTCCAAAGCCACTTTCTACAAGAAGTTCATCCCACAATGGAGGAAACATATTACCATCATGATGCAAGCTCTATGTGGTGGACTATTTCCTCTTCCTGTTGAAGTAACAAAAACTTGCATCTTGGTGGAAAATTGTTTGGGAACAACTTGAAGGGTAGAAATAGAGAGAATGACCATCCATGGAAGATTTGGCATTCATTGAGAAGTTTCCAGACATCATTAAGTGGGAGATTGTGAAGAAGCTTTAAGAGTCGTGGTTTGTGGAGGTTCACAAAAACAAGAAAGAAAAGAGTTGGAATTTGTTCTTGGATGCTCAACAGTAAGGTACATGAGATGCTTGGTGCACTGACAACCTCCTGTTTGTTCAATTGGTAACCCACTGGAAGTTGGTAGATAGAGTGTTTTTCATAACATACACTGTTGAAACCATCAGAAGCTGGCATTATTATAATGATGGCACAACAACGATCCTAAGAAGAATGAGTTTTGATACTTTCAAAACAGAATATCTCCCCCTTTGTAGTGGTTTGAAAGCTGAATTTAGAGATGATGTGAAAAGAAGAAAGTAGAAGAGATGTTGGCAAGAGAATCCTCCAGAGACTGAAGCCCCTCTCTGATTCTATTCTGTTGAGTACAGACCAACTGGTATGCGAGAAGAGAGAAGGCAAGAATCAAGGCTAAGAACAAGCTTGCACAGCAGAAGCCTCCTTTGATGCCCTAAAAGCACTCTTTATAGAAGTCCCCATGGTGACTCAAGGTCCCTTTCCTAGTCAGATTCGTCCTCGAAATATTAATGATAGGCCAGCAAATGTAGTCCCATTGCCAAATTTTAAGGGAGATTACAATGAAGACCCCAATCTTCATGTAGCAGAGTTTATGGTAGCATGTGTGGCTAACAATGCCAGAACCCCTGAGCATTGGTTAGCAATATTCCCCGCCACTTTGAAGGGTGCGGCATTTCAATGGTATGAGAGACAAGCAATAGGAACTTTTGGCATATGGGATGACATAAAGTTGGTCTTCCTCACTAAATTCAGGCATGAAGGTTTTGAAAAGCAGATACGAGAGGAGTTCATGAGTCCTCTGGAGAAAGAGTAGAAGCTTATGTCTCGCGAATGGAATCCATCCTGAAGAGATAGACTAATCATCATTTGGATGAAGGTATCTAGAAAGGAGTGTTTCTCAAAGACCTACAACCAAAAGTTCACAAGTTCATGGAATTGAGAAGACCAGTCAATTTGCAAGTTGCAGAGTGGAATGTGCAATATTGTATGATGAAGTTGAAGCAAGGTTGTCAATGACTCTAGGAAGATGAGTCTTACCTCCTCCCATGCCAGGAATGGTATACCCACCAAATGCAGTCCCATGGATAGTTCCCTACCCTTATTCCTAGATGCAAATAGTGCCACAATACAATGCACCTAATCCACAGTGGCCATAGACAACAATGCCTCAAATGATGGTTCAACCACAATAACAATGGCCTCAAACAGTTTCTCCAATGGTGACTCAACAACAGTGGCACCCTACCAACTCGAATCAACAACCCCAAGTCTCAACACGAGCTCTGAATCAAAACTAGAATAGAGGACCCTCTGGATCAACCTGACCAGTGTATGTAGTAATAATAGAAGCTTCTCAAAACCCTACTACAAGTACTCCAGGAAGTGAAAATCTGAAGGATTACTTATCCAACTCAATCGCAAGTATCAAGAAAGAGCTTATGGATGTGATTACAGAGCAGCTATAGATGCTGAAGGTGAGTACCGCCAATATATCCACTCCTGTGGGAGGTGGGAGAGATGCGATGCATTCTAATACATGGTGCGAAAAGTGCCATCAAGCGGGACATTTAGCCAGTGAATGTACCCGAAAACCAACCATTCCTGGAGCCTTCTGTTTCTATTGTTTGCGGAAGAACTATACAGAGGATATATGCTCTCTGAAAGAGATGCATGAATGAAGAAAGAAATATGAAAATGCAAGATTCAAGTTACTAGAATCTAAAATGACAATGCAGGACATTGGACCAAAGCCTATGGAGTTTGGTCCTAATTTTAGTCCAAGGAGGTTTCCCTCTCAAAGTTACAGAGGACAATAGTCTGGCAGTGGTCAGAGATCCAAGGTGGAATGTTACAGATGTGGAGAAAAGAGTCATATCTCCCCGAATTGTCCAAACCCTAGAAGATCTGTGGATTACAAGTCCTTATGTAGTCGATGCAAAGGAGAAGGCCACACTGCAAAAGACTGTCCAAGTCCATCCCCTGTGAAATCTACTTCTGATACCCAACAAAAGACCCAAGAACCTGCTTCCAATTTGGTGGAATTGGAAGTGGCCGCAATAACGTGAGCAAAAAATCATCTTGACAAGAAGATGCGGACTAAGAATTGCTATCCCAATAACAACAAAGTCCAAACAGAGCCTTAGAACCTATGAAGAAAGTAGATGTGGCTAACGCCTTCCTAGATCTTGGAACCCCAGAGACTAGTGTATGGATAGAAGGATGCTTTATTTCACATGCATTGATTGATGGAGGCTCATCAGTAAACATAATGACGGATGTGAAAATGAAGGATCTAGGTTTGCAAGGAATTCAACCTACACAGTGGCTTATCAGATTGGCAGACCAAAGCAGAATTAAACCGTTGGGCATCCTCCCATACGTAAAAACAACTATAGCAGGAAAAGACTATTGGCTGACATATTTGGTGGTCAAACCAAATTCTTATGGGACCTCATACCCTCTGCTATTGGGAAGACCTTGGCTTTTTGAAGCAAGAGCCAAGGCGGGCTGTTTCAAAGGAACCCTAATCCTAGGCAGAGGACCTAATAAAGTGGTGTTAAAATTGTATGGATTGCAAAAAGGCAATGGATCCACATCCATCAAAGTCATAACAAACTCCTCCAATGAAGTAACCGATGGTATATCAGGAGACGAAGAGGCTATTAAATATATATTTCCTAAGAAAACAAAGGCATAGTCCCTAACAGTGGGCATTGTAAGCCAACCACCGAAGGAAGCAAAGTCTTTGTCCATGGGAGAATATCTCCTGCCTCAACTAGGATTGACTTATGAAATCACCTCTGACAGCAAAATACAAGCATGAATGTACTGTTCTCCCTGTTACATTGCAGTCGCAAAGTCAGAACAAAGACAGAGCCAGAAGCAGAAGACATAGAGACGGAGGACCTATTCTTCTCCTATAGAGCCTCTACAAAAGTAGAGACAGAGCCTCCACAAGAAGAGGATGAAAACGATGAGGAAGAAAATGAAGCAGGTTATGAAAGTGCAGATGAAGAAGTTTCTCTAATAGCGGGTGATCTTGTTGATGTCCCTACAAAGACCTCAGAGAGAGTGAAGATCTCGGGGTGTTGGATGGAATGACCATGGTTCCATTTGGGTTGACTAATGGACCACAAAGTATGCAGAATCTGCATAAGCAATGGATCAAAGGTATAAAAATTAAGTTCACCAGTGGCTCCTGTCGCGAGAGGCATAACCAAGTTGAAAGTGCCGTAGGAGAGAGTCTTGGGGTGGCCTAAACAGTGAGGTGGAATTAGCGAAAGCATTAGCAAGAGATTTAAGAATGGAATAACCAAGTGTGTAAATCTTGCCTTATTTTGATCAACTGAGTTTGAGAGAAGGTGAAAAAAGTTGCAAGATATAGTGGTCCTTAAATAAGTGAGCCATGAGAGAGGCTTGAGAAGTGAACTCACTGATGCTGAGAAGATTTTTCTTGAGATTTGGAACATAATGGACTTTATTTACTTTGATGATCTAGCAGCATGGAAGCTCCAATTGAATGGTACCGTAGCCTTCAGCTTGTTGGATGATGTTGTCCCCCATAGCTACAATGAGTGGAGTAGACATCTCTTTGAAATTTACCAACCATTATTTGTGGAAAGCCATACGATGAGTAGCTCCGAACTCTAGAAACTAGGTGTATTCTTCTTTGGAGTCTTGATGAGGTACCTAGACACTTGTAGCTAAGCTAATGATGGTGTTTGATTGATCTTTTTATCATAGTTTTCAATGCTAACAAAATGAGCTTGCCCTCTTGAGTGATTTTTATTAAATCTATCTTCTTTCCAACAATCCTTTTCTATATGACCTTGTGTTTTACAAAAATTGCATATGAGATGGTAGTGAGGATTTTTAGAAATAGATAAGGATTGAAATGATTGATGAAAGTTGGTTGTGATGAGGATTGCCAAGGATTTCTTTGAAGTTGGGAACCAAGGAGAGAACTTAGGATTTTTAGGTGAGCTCTTTTGTAAATATATTTTGGGTTGTGGGTAGTTACAACTAGGGCTTTGTTCTCTTGAGTAGAAGAAGTGGAAAGGGTATCTCTCATAACTTGTTCTTGCTTGATTCTACTGTGATGATAGGCTAAAACACGAGTTTATCAATGGAGGTTTGAGTGGAGATAAAGGATCTCCAAGAGATATAGGCAAAGAAGAGAGAAGAAACATAGCTTGTAGCTCTTTAGAGATGACTAATCCAAATATTATGATTTCATCTAGCAAGGAATGACACTGCTTCAAGAACTTAGTGGTAGATTGATCTTCATGCATAATGGCAGTGGCTAACTTTTTGAACATGGTTATTTGATATGCAATATATGTGTGTTCATAGGTGTCGTTGAAGAAATCCCACCTTTTGCAATGGGTATTGTTCTTACTACTTGCACTTGTCGATCTCCACAATGGATAAGAATCTCCATCCTTGTAGCTACATCTCTTTGCATCCAACCTTCCTTGTTTGCTCCTTGTTCAGGGCATTCTTCCTTACCATTAATGATGTTCCAGTTGAGGTTAGCTTAGGGTAGGTATAATTCCATCCTCGGCTTTCAAACTTGATAATTATTGCCATTGAGTTTGTTGATCATGATGTGGTAGTTATAAGAGGTAGTGGTATTGACAATAGCCATTAGAGTAATGAGAGTAAAAGGAGATAAGTGGTTTATGATTTTGAAGATAGTAGAAAAGATACAATAGACTAGAGGACTAGAAACTGGGGCTCTAATACCTTGTGGTGAAAAACATAGATTAGAGGATAAGTAGATGAGAAGACATTGTGCACAATGTATGAGAGAGAGAGAGAGAGAGAGAGAGAGAGAGAGAGAGAGAGAGAGAGAGAGAGAGAGAGAGAGAGAGAGAGAGAGAGAGAGAGAGAGAGAGAGAGAGAGAGAGAGAGAGAGAGAGAGAGAGAGAGAGAGAGAGAGAGAGAGAGAGAGAGAGAGAGAGAGAGAGAGAGAGAGAGAGAGAGAGAGAGAGAGAGAGAGAGAGAGAGAGAGAATGGAAAGAATCGTTAAGAGCTCATCCTCCAACCAAACCTCCAACATCATCATATGATTATTAGCATCATCTTGTACGTATTTATCAATTGTCACAGACTTTCCATTCACATAATGCCACCTCATCTTATGTGAAGTTAAAATAAAATTTTGTGATGCATTCATGTATTTGCAAACAATAGATTTATGTTCCACTTTGGACGTAATCCCACATACTTCTTTTATATCCCAGCTCTGATTCGAACTATGTTTTTTAATTTTAAAGTTTATTTACACTACAGTAAGTTTAAAAGTTTTGTACTTAAGTCAAGTCTCTCCTTTCATTTTTTCCCATTAATCTTCACTCTACCCTCCACCTTTCTATCCTTCATTATCACAACCATGGCACGTTCCAAGCTTCCTATCAAGAAGGCGCCTGCAAGAGCAAGAGCTCAACACTCTTCTGAATCTAATGAGCATACTGTGAGTGAAAAAGGTCCCTTGGTGGCCAATAACAGTGGCCCTACTGCAACTAATAATGGTGGTGCTACTATGTCCAACAATGGTGGCCCTAGTGTGGTCAATAATGATGGTTCACCATTGTCCAGAAATGGTGCTCCACGTGCTCTAGTTGCTCCACCTCCCACTACTGCTCCAATTGTGATCTTCACTTGTCTGCTAGCTACGTTAGGCCATAAATATCTTTGAATATTTGCATAAATATTGAATCTATAAGATTCACATGTTTTCGCTTCAGGATTGGTCACCCTACACTATCCAAAGCTGGGAGTGGAAGAGGGCTAAGAGATCCAAATCCCGTTATGCTTAATAGCTCATTGTAAATTTTTTCATTTAAAAAAATCCCATTGTTGGCAATGACTTGTTAGAGGTCGCTTCGCACAACTGCTCACCAATAGAGCTATGAATGGCATCAAAGATTCCAAGTATGATTTTGATAGGTTGCGAGACTTCAAGGTTTGATGGACATATATCTACAACCCTAAACAGACTTCAATAACTTCTTAAAACAACATAAAAACCCGATTTCTATCCTATTGAAATTTTTTGAACTTACAGTTTGGTCTATGGCATGGCAAGTCAATAGGCCAGTATTGCAAACCCAGTTTTGAGTGCATAAACACATGTTGTATAAGCACCTCCTTGATTTTTTTTCCTAATCCTTCGACCTTGAAATCCTTGAGTCACCCCATGTAGGTGTCAATGAATTCATTTCCACCTCGTCTTCTCTTCCTTGTTTGCAATATAACCCAACTACCAATAGAGATGGTAGTAGGGATTCACATATTGTTATCAATATCAAAATTGTTGTAGATTGTGATTGCTCTAATAGAAGAGGAGGGATGCTTGGGACATGAGGCTTCTAGTGACATAGAAGATGAGGCAGAAGAAGACCTTGAGTGAAAAGAAAGAATAGAATAGAAAATCTTGTGCAAAAATGAAGGGATAGCATGCTCTTTGCTAAACTATTTGAGTTTTTTGGGAAAAAGGAAGGGATACCACACTGGAGGGAAAACACTTGGGTGTGTTATTCAAGAATTTCAAGAAAATGACTAGGATACTGCAAGGTTGTGTAGGACTAACAAGAAAATGCCTCCATCTACTGTCTTTAATTGTGCCAATACCTCTTGTTTCTTGTGCCTCCATGAAATTATGCTCCAAAAATACCTTAAAATGCTTCTTTTAAAATATATAAAAAAACAAGATTAAAAACTTTAAAATTGGAAAAACCCTATTTTGTCGTAATGATAGCTCTCCTCCTATTGGTTGAGAGGTTTTCTCTCTCTAAAACTACAAGGCCCAAAAACTTCAGTCCAAATCTCCCCTAATGTGAGCTCTGATGAAGAGCTACCTCATTTGAGTAAGGGATGCTTAGAGCACTCCCTCAACCCACTCCACTTTCCATGTTAGGATAGAGGAAAACAAAAGGAACATTGGCTCATCACCACAAAAAAAAAACCCCACAAATATGCACAACACACAAGGGTCCCCACCAAGAGTAAGGATGTCTAGTGACTTTAGTTGAGTGGCTCCATCTTCAACCCTCTAGCACTTTCCCTAACAACATATTTAGGGTCAACAACAAGGGTATGACATCCCAAGAAATTGGTAGACTTGTCGCTTTGCATGTCACATCACTGCACAACTAACCCCTCATTGATTGGGTCCTCAAAGTATGGGATAGGCCTAGGAAGCCTTAACTCCCCCAGTGTAGATCTATCTCCCAATCACACCCTTTACCCATGTACACTTCACGACCACACACAAATCTTCCTTATAAGTATCTTAAGGAGCTAAGAAGAACTATCACCCTCCACACACCATCCTTTGTCAATCATTACAAAATATCTTACCCTCCTTACCACCATTTCATGCAAGTCCCAAGCATTCTTATAGGTGCTAGGGGACTAGCACTAAATAGTAAGGAGGGTAATGTTAACCACATGTAGAACCATGAGGTGAGAGGTAAGAAAAATTAGGAAGCAAGAGACAAGCAAGATGTAAATTCAAAAAATGTGGATATAGTCTAAAAATTTATGCGTAGTCTAAAAATCTCACTAGAAATGTCGATATAGTCCCTATATGTTGTAACGTATATTAATGCAACATAAAATCTAATTAAGGTTTGCAAGTATAAGGCTTCATTTCCCATCATCCATGGGTATGCTCGTTGTAATAAAGCATAGTTTTAGAGAAGAGTATAAAAGGCTTAGATGTAACATGGCCATTATCTTTTCACCATTAATCAAATTTTCAAATTGAGGACTCCTCCATATCGATGATATATTGGATGTACTTAAGGATGCAAGGGTTTTCATCAAGATAGATCTTCATTCAAGATATCATCAAATTCATATGAAAGAGGGAGATGAATATAAGACTACATTTAGGATTGAGAGAGGATTATGTCAATTCTTGGTGATGCCTTTTAGACTCTCAAATACTCCAGCCACTTTTCAAGCACTTACGAATGAGATTTTGCAGCTATTCTTGTTCAAAAAGTCCTTGTTTTCTTTGACGATATTCTCATATATAGCAAGTCGAAAGAAGAGCATTTAAAGCATTTATAGGAGATTGTTGACACATTGAGAAGGCACAAACTCTTTGCAAAAGAATCAAAGTGTTTTTTATAAAGGATGAAGTGGAATATTTGGGTCACATAGCAGTGAGAGTTGAATTAGAGTTAACCCAAAGAAGGTGCAATATATCACGAATTGACCTATCATGCACATGTTACATGCTAGAAAACTGCTACGTGACTTGGAGGCTATTTTAGGAACCTTGTTGCAAGTCAATCCTTATGGGAATGGAGTGTAGCTTCCTCTACAAGGGTAGACTTAAGAGATCTTAGGTACAAAAATCTAAATATTCTGAAGGATTTTTAGATGATGTCATGTATGCGGTGAAAATATTCTTATCTTCTCTAGAATTTATCCTAACATCCCCCCTCAAAAGGATTCTATAGAAAAGATAATTGAATACAACTTAAAAAAAGGAACACTAGTAAAGATCTAATTTACATCCATCTATGAGGTTATGCAAAGGATTTGCATTGCAAATTTTCGCTTTAAGTGTGGAATTGATTTGGTAAGGACGTTAGTTGCATTGTCACAAGGGGGTTCCATTAACTCTCTTGCAAAATGATATCTCATGTCAATATGGAGAAGTGTAAGACTAAATTTGGGGCCTTGAACCACAGAGATGCATGCTTTGTTGTTGGCAAATATGGGAATTGGCTAAGAGTGATATCCAAAATTGATGTCTGCCAAGAGTTTCTTAATTTGTAGATCACTTCTTGGGCTGTCATATTGCATGCCACATGGTCGGCTTCTGTAATAGACATTGCTAGTTATTTTTGTTGCTTGGTGCTCCAAGAGATGGGATCTTTTGTTAGAGTAACAATGAAGCTAGTGAGATATCTTTTGGTATCAAGGCCTCCACCCCATAATGCATTTGAATAGGCCTTAAAAGAAAATCATTGTTTTCTTTGGAAAAACATAGTCCCACATGAGATATGGCCATGAGATATCTCAATACTCTTTTCAAGTGCTTCCAATGCTCATACATTGGTTGATGCATAGCCTTGGAAAGAATGCATCTTGCATAAGCCATGTTTTGGCAGATGCAAGTAATTAAATATCGTATCCAAGTGCTTCTATGTAGGGTATAGTTTCCATTTCACAGGCTTGCTTGGTGGACAGAGAATGAGATGAAGATAAATTGAGCTAGAGATTTTGAGCAAGAGGAGTGACCATGAGATTACGATTTTTCATGAAATAGCATGAGAGAATAGTTTGGATGTAGGTATGTTGATGCATTTTACTTTATGTAGGTGACTAATCGATTTCAATGCAAATACAGTAATGCATGGAATCATAATGTATTACAAAAAATTGGGAGGACATTAGATTTGGCCTTTGACATTTCATAATAAGAGTAAGCTAGGATACAAATATCATTTACATAGAGTCCTAGGATAATGACTATGTTGCCTTGAATGTTATGATTTATATCCAACCATCTAAAGCCATGGTGTACTAAATGAGTATGAATGTGAGTGTACCATTGCTTGGGTGCTTGTTTTAACCCATATAGAGCTTTATGTAAAAGACAAACATAGGTAGAAAATTTAGGATCCACAAAGTTAGGAGGCTAGGACATATACATTTCTTCATCTAAGTGACCATGTAGGAATGTAGTTTTAACATTAACATGATGCAAAAGTAATTTCAAGTGAGTAGCCATGGAAACTATTACCCATAACGAAGTCATGGAAAGCATTGGAGAGAATGTAACTTCATAGTGAAGGCCTTCTATCTCTTTGAAACCACGAGCTACCAAGCAAGCTTTGTACTTGTCAATGGTACCATCTGGTTTGAGCTCTTTCTAAAGCACCTATTTGCTGAGCTAATGTGTTGATTGCCCAAGAGGAAGAGGGACCAATGTCCAAGTGTGGTTTAGAACAAGAGGCTTATACCCTTCAAGCATGACAGCTTGCCACCAAATAAGGAGCTTCATTGCTTTTGAGTGCTTGAGTGATGGATGGACGATTTTGTGGCTTTTGAATATTGTGATGAAGTGGATTTCTTACTTGACCAATTACAATATTAGCTTGGAGATAGAGGTCATTCAAGCTCTTGTAACATGTAATGGATAAGGACATGACTTCATCTTCGTCGGATTCAGAGGAGCTAAAGAGAATAATGGGCATGGAGGAGGAGATGGGAGATGGAGGATGAATGCTAGTAACAATGAGGGCAACATGGGGTGAAATGCTATTGGTGGACATTACAACTATCCTTGTTGACTTGTGAAGACCTTTGACAGAGGAAGATGTGTATTTTCTTCTCTAAACCCCTACTATTGTTGGATTAAGTTGCTTAGGAGTAGGAGAGGATAGATGGGATTGCTTGGGACTTGAAGCTAGTGAGGATGATTGAGCATATGAGGTTTTTATTATTGCTTGTTGTGTTGGGCCTTTTGTTATAGCTTCTTTCTGATGATCAATGTTGAGCTGGAAGGGAGGAGGGAAGTTGGAGTATTTAGCTAGTGAGCTATTATTGAAATGACTAGGGGATAGTTTTGAAAACTAGAAACATGACTTACTATCGTGTATTCTTAGGTGCCATGTTTATTGATGATTGGAGCTTATTTAAATTCCATGCAACCTATGATTGATAATGAACTTGGCCTAGTTAAATCTAGAAATGATGTAAAGGGTGCCCTGCTACATTAATATAGTGATGATGAGGATCAAGTGGGGAGAGGAGAGGAGAAGAAGGCATGGAAATAGGGCCACTGGCAATAGACGTGAAGTTAAAGCGTGAGCTGGAAGGAAGATTTATTTAAATGTGGCCTTGGCTAAACCTTGGAGATATTAAGTGTTCTTGAACATGTGGAAGGGTTTTGTCCATGTGATAGGTGTATTGGAGGTCTTATGGGTAGAGAAGTGGGAAGATAATATGTAGGTTCTAGTGTTTAATATGTGATTGGCAAGGGATGAATTAGAAGATGTTGATTCAAAGGGTGGAATTGGATAGAGAGTAAGAGATTGAGAATTTGTGGTGGTAGAGAAAGTCGTGAAGATATTATATTTGTGAAAGATAGCACTCATACCATAGATGAAGACTTTGTTCTCTAGGTCATAAAATCTATAGGTTTTGTGACTATAAGTGTTGAGAGTGGAAAAAGACTGAATTTTTGACTGATTTTTGTTGCTTTTTGAGGACTGAATGATTGATTTTTGAGGGATTTAGAGTGATGTATGGTTGATAATGGAAGTGTTTGAGAGTGTTTTGGATGGTATTGATTATGTTCTGGAAGTTCATGATGATTCTTAGTAGATATATGAAGCTCTGTGATGTTCTGATTGGTTCTATATAGCTTCTGTTTTGTTCTAATTTTCTTCTGTATGAAGCATGGATTGATGGTTGATGAATATTGAGATATTTTGGAAGCTTATTGAATAGTTTTTGGTAATTTGGAATGGTTTTAGTATGAGTTATGAGGTTCTGATGGCCTTTTGTAACCCTCTGTAAATCTTATGTAGAGCCTCTATCTCTGCTCTGTCTCTGCTCTCTAACTGTTCTGTAGCTGCTCTAGTATTGTACTGTACTATTCTGTAGACCTTCTCTAAGTGTTCTGTAGAAAGTATGTGTGACTTTAGGTAAGTTTTCTAACTTTTGGAAATGATGAATATAAGTTCAAAAGAGCTAAAACAAATGGAAGAAGCAGCTGTTGAAGACTGAAGAGAAGACTAAGTGATAGTGACAGCAGTGAGCTGTGAAGAGACATTGTAGTGGCTCTGGTACCTCTTCATATCAAACATACCTCTTGGGAGGTGCATCCACGACCTAAGAAGGATTATTGAGAGCTATTATGAGAGTATTGTAATGAGGAGATGATGTACTATTGAGAGAGAGAGAGAGAGAGAGAGAGAGAGAGAGAGAGAGAGAGAGAGAGAGAGAGAGAGAGAGAGAGAGAGAGAGAGAGAGAGAGAGAGAGAGAGAGAGAGAGAGAGAGAGAGAGAGAGAGAGAGAGAGAGAGAGAGAGAGAGTCAATTCTATCAAAATAGTGTAACTGTGTATGAGAGATTGAGAGAGAGAACTATGAAGACATTGAAGATGAATATTATGTGATTGATTTCCATTCAAAGATGGTGTATTCTTTTGTGTTCATTGTTCTATTGATGGATTCTATGAAGATGTTGAAGAATATGGTTGATTCTATCAAATCCGTGGAAGATATCTACTCTGATGTTGTGTGAAGAATTAATGTTTTCTTTGTTTTGATGACCAAAAGAATGAAATAAAAGCTTTTTGATGTTACAAGTTAGATTTTCTTGCAGTAGAATCCCCTTTTCCTTGGTGTTCCTCTTGGGGCTCCAATAAGGCTTACCATATCGAGTAGTGAAGACAAGCTATGTGGCTATTGGTGAGAATTTTGATTTGTGGTCAATGGTTACTAGAAGGTAGTGCAACCAAATATCTTGAGATGTGATAGGTCACAAGGGTGACCAAACCATAATTCATAGGGAGTGCAATTGTGAAGAGAGGTAGGATACAACCCGTTTTGGAGATAAGTAGCAATAGCAATTGCTTCTTTCCAATATTCTTTCTCAACACATGTCACTAATAGCATAACTCTTGCAACATTTAGCAAAGTGCCATTCTTACATTTAGCAACTCCATTTTGCTATGGATGATGCAGTATGGTAAGCTTGTGATGAATTCCAAAGGCTTTGTAATGGTCTTCAAACTCGTTGGATGTGTACTCTCCTCCATTATCCGTCCGTAGAGCCTTAATTCATAATTTGTGCTTATTCTCAACTGCTTCTTTGTACTCTTGGAACTTTGAAAATACTTGTGACTTCCTTGTGAAAAAATATACAATAGTATATCTAGAATAATCACTGATTAGTACCATGAAGTATTTTGCTCCGATGAGTGATGTGAGATTAATAAGACCACAAATGTCAGAATATGTTAATTGAAGGGGTTAAGATGTAATCAAATGAGATTTAGAGTAGGGAAGGTATGTGGATTTGCTTAGACCACAAGCTTGGAAAAATGCAAGTTGAGAGACAAAGGATGGGATGCTTAGGATAAGTTTTTTGTGGATAAGTTTTTGGAGAACATGTTGAGAGGCATAACCAAGTGAATGGGTTTCGCCCATTGTGGTAGTACCCAAGAAGAACGGGAAAATTTGGACTTTCGGAAGCTGAACTCAAAGACAAAGAAGGATCATTTCCCTATCCCTTTTACAGACCAACTGTTGGACACAGTGGCAGGCCATGAGCTGTATTCCCTCTTGGATGGATTCAGCAGATATAATCAAGTCCGAATCGCAGAAGAGGACCAATCCGAAACAACCTTCACCACAGAATGGGAGACTTATGCCTATAGACTGATGCCATTTGGGCTCTGTAATGCTCCTACCACCTTCCAATAAGTAATGATGGCTGCCTTCCAGAATCATTTGCATGATTTCATTGAGGTGTATCTTGATGACTTTTGTGTCTATAACTTAATCCAAGAGTACTGGGGACACCTAGAGCAATGTTTTGACAGATGCCGAGAGTATGGGATTTCTCTCAATCCCGACAAATGTGTCTTTGGCGTCTCCTTGAGAGTTCTTCTGGGCCATATTATCTCTGCACAAGGGATTGCAACTGACCCGGCGAAGATTGAGAAGATTGCCACCTTGACAGCACCAATACACCTCAAGCAATTGAGAGGATTTCTTGGCCATGTGGGCTACTACAGAAGATTTATTGCACATTTTGCAACCAAGGGAGTCCCTCTACACAAGCACCTAAGGAAAGATGCGGATTTCCTTTAGACTCATGACTGTGAAGAGGCCTTTAATACCTTAAAACAGTGCCTTATCGCACCTATTTTACAACTCCTGATTGGACGAAGGACTTCCATGTGCACAAAGATGCATCAGTTGAAGGGCTAGGTGCTGTCCTATGTCAAAAGGACCCCTCTAAATTAGATCAACCGATATATTATGCAAGACGAAAGGTCACTGATAGGGAACAGAACTACACAGTGATAGAGCTTGAGTGCTTGGCAATGGTGTTTGCACTAGAGAAGTTTAGACACTATCTATTGTCAACACATTTTAAGTTCTATGTGGATCATGAAGCCCTGTCCTTCCTGATGAACAAAGCAGATGTTAAAGGATGACCGATGAGATGGTTCCTCCTATTCTAGGAGTTCGACTTCGAAGTGGTCACTAAGCCTAGCCATTCCCATGTCCTAGCCGATCATCTATCACGGATCCCTCAAACAGAAGACAAGGAACAGGATGATCCAAACCTTCCTAATGCTTCTTTGTTTCTAGTTGAAACAGTTACTCCCTAGTATGCAGACATAGCCAATCTACTGGCAACTCAACAGTATCTTCCTGGCAACTCAAGATGTGAGAAGAAGAAGCTTTTGTTAGAATCATCCCCCTACACTTTGCTAGGCGGTGCATTGTACAAGAGAGGCAAAGATAAAGTGCTGCGAAGATGTGTTGCAGGGGATGAAATCGGCACAGTATTGAAAGCATGCCATGATAAACCATGTGGTGGACACTTTGCAGGAGAAGCGACAGCCAAGAAGGCTCTGTTGGCGAGATACTAGTGGTCGATCCTCCACAAGGATGCATATGATTACTGCAAGAGATGTGATGCTTGTCAATGACCAAAACAAGTGCCATGCCATTGCAACCCATTCTTCCCCTAAAGCCGTTCGAGAAGTGGGGGATTGATTTTGTGGGTCCCATTGATCCACCCACCAAACGGAAGCAGAACATATACATCTTAGTATGCACAGATTATGTCACAAAGTGGTGTGAAGCTAAAGCTTTGAAGCGGGATGATGGTAACAGTGTAGCCCTGTTCATGTACGAGAATATTATCACCCGTTTTGGCAGTCCCCTTGAACTAGTAAGTGACAAAGGTACTCATTTCCTTAACAAAATTATAGAGGAGCTAACGGAACTGTATAAGATCCACCATCACAAGTCCATTCCTTACTACCCCGAGACAATGGCCAAGTTGAAGTCACCAATCGCATCCTTTGCTCGATTCTAACAAGAACGATTTTTGAACATCATCGCGACTGGGATGATCAACTTACAGAGGCCCTCTGGGCATACGGAACCTCCCATAAGGCAGCTACAGGATAGACCCCTTTCCAACTAGTGTATGGTGCAGAAGTCATCTTCCTTGTTGAATTGGAATTGCCCTCTTTGCGAGTGGCAGTTAAAGAATGCTTGGGAGATGATGAGTCACTGAAACACCACCTTGTGCACTTGGAATGCTTGGATGAGATACGACAGATGGCCCTACAGTGCATGGAAACTACTCAAGTGCGACGCAAGGCCTATCATGATAGTTTCATCAAGCACAAGGAGCTCAAAGAAGGTGATCTTGTCCTTGCCTATGATTCAAGGTTTGGCAAGCTTCAACAACGGTGGATGGGCCCATACAAGGTACTTGTTGTCAATCCTAACAGCTTTGTTCAGGTGCAGACCCTTGATGCCTCTAATGATCCATTCCTGATCAATGGCTATCATCTGAAGATGTACTTTCCTCCTTGGGGATCTTGACAATCACAGTCAACCTACCCTTTCCCTTTTGGGAGGCGCACTATCCTTCTCGTCGTGCTTCTGATAGCCCTTATGATTCTCCTCATGAGGCGGTCTCATTCTACTAGCCCCTCTATTAACCCTCAAACAAACAAAGTTGGAAAATCTAGAAAAGTTGAAGCAGAAGACAAGGCTAAGGCGAAAGTGAAACGGAAGACGAAGGCGCGCCAAGAAAAATCCAGAAACACAAGAAGTGCAGAAAAGACCTAAATAAGGGAAAAATGCGCACAAGGAAAAGCGCAAGTCAATACTTTTGTAAAAGAGCGCAAGCGCATCATGATTTAATTTAAGGAGTGTCGGGCTCTCACCCGTGCAATTTGTAAATGTAGACGGGCGGTGGAAAGGAAGCTAGGAAGATAGAATGACAATGGGGAAAAGGGCCTAGGCCACAGCCGGCCATGTAAAAAAGGGGATAAGGGGATGACCGCCCAAAAGGGATTTAGGGTTTTGTATATAAAGTTGAAAAGTGGATGAGAAGCTCATTCTTGTGTGTGGCCAAAAGTGGGTCTCCTCTTCTTCTTCTTCTTCTTCTTGTTCTTGCTTGCTTGAGCTTGTGCTTGAGAGAGGGAGTGCGAGAGTGTGAGGGAGTGAGTGTGTGAGGGTGAGGGACCAGGGAGGAGAAGCTCTCCATCTTCTCCTCTCTTCTTCTCTTCTCTTCTATTCTCTTCTCTTGCTCACGGCTATGGAGCTTGAGGATGGAGCTTGCACTTGGATCGTGGAGCTACTAGAGTGTGCGGGAGAGAAGGTAACTCGATCGGCATGGAGGTAAGCTCACTACACCCGTAGATGTGGATGGTGCGTCGGCTATGTGAGAGGTAGCCATTAGTGCTTGACTTGGAACGCTTGAAACAATAAGCGGTCTATGGGTCTTGGCGGTTGAGTGAAAGCTCCCACATTTTGGTTCCGTTGTTGTCGGGACCAACGGATTCAAGCCTTGAGCGCTTGCGCGCTTTGAATCGAGCATTGAAGTAGGGTTTTCCCCGAACCGGTGCTTGAGGTAGATAGGTAGGAAGTGAGGAAGTTTCAAGAGGTATTTGATCTCCTTAGCAAGTAGGTTTTTGTTGTTTTGGACTTGGGAAAGCATGATGGAGTAGTGTAGGTATTTTTCTTATATATTTTTCTTGCATTTAGGAAGGATAGGAGCAAAACATTGGAGCAAACAGTAGGGTTTTCTATTGCTGTATAATAGGTTAAAACATGGAAATAGGGGCATAGATTTAGATTTCTGACTGGAAGAGTATGAGGGATTAATTTCTGAGGTTACAGCAGGCTGGGATGGGGCAATAAGAGGCCCAGGGAACCACGAAAGACCACATTTGAAATCCTGCCTTCTAAGAAGAGAGTGAGCTTGAGAGCCAGGGAGAGAGTGAGAGAGAGAGAGAGAGAGAGCAGTGGGGAGACCTCTGAAGTGCCGATCAATTCCAGTGCCACAGTGATTCCAAGTATACCTGGCAGTTCCTTGTATTGTTTTGCACCTATTTGGAAGGCACGAGACGATTCCAGGGAGTAGGCATTGACCTGGAAGCATCGTGCGCAACCCACGGGCCGTCGTCTGCGTCGCTGGACCAGGCTGTCAGAGTCCCAGAATAGGACTGCTCGATTTTTGGAGTCCCAAAATCAAAGGTCCTTTGCCTATCTGATCAGATACTCGACCGTTCGATTTTGAAAATCGGACACTCAGCCTTGGAAATCGGACACAAGGAATCAGACGGCTCAGAATCGAATGCCTGTCAAAATCAAACCTCTGATTCTAGAAATCGAACGTGACCAAAATCGGACCACTGGGTCGATCGGACCAACCCAAAATTGGACGTCTGATTTTGATAATCGGACTCCTAAAGATAGGACATCTGAGAATCGGACAGAAAACTGTCAAAATCGGACAGGTATCTAGAACACAAATTTTGACGCATCTAAACCCCGAAATTTACCCCAAAGGCTGTGTAGAGCTAAAGGCACATCACAGATCCATCACTAGGCTGAAACTTAGAGCAAGCAGTTCAAAATTTGGCTATAAACGGTCCTCCAAATTGCACATGGTGTTTACTGTAACGGCCCTGCGGGCCGGGGGGGACTGCCCCCCGCCCCCCCCCCCTCCGGACCCCCATAGAGGGGGCTCTGCCCCCTTCGCACCTCCCCCGAATAGGTTGGAGAGAAAACGCGTGTCATGACAGGTCCTCCAAATTGGACCCTAGTGTAGTAATGGCTATACACGAGCATGGATTCTCACTTGCAAAAGAGCAACCAAAAGCCCCTACCCAAACAGAGAGAAATAGAGACCCTAGAACATCAATGGGCCAATCTAGCCAATAAGGGCAAAAAGGCCACACTGTAAAAACACATATGTATTGCATATGGACTGCATCTAGTCAAAGTTGAAATCAACAACATCAAGCTGCAATTGTGAGGAGGACTAGATATGACAGTCATGATGATAGATGCTCCTTGAATAGCACTGCATTGATGATCCAAGACATCAATGGAGAATCCACATCTGGTCGTGGAGTTGGGGACTCAAGGGCATTTGTCAGAAGGCTTAAATTTACAAGCCAATACTCGGAAGATGAAGACATAGCACCACCTGCTTATCTTAGGGTCAAACTCACCACGAAAAGAGAGCATACTATCGATGCTTTGATTGATGAAGGAGCAGATTTTAATATCTTGACCTATGAATCATGGACCCTACTAGGCCAACCAGAGCTCACACCGACTAATGTAATTCTTAGCCCTTATGGGGGACACCCACAAGCACTCATAAGGAAGTGCAAAATCCTTGCGACAATCAAAACTAAAAGCTTGCCTATCCTATTTCATGTTCCTCTAAATAGTGCTAATTATGAGAAGGAAACCCTCGTAGGAAGACCCTTCAAAAGGGCAACCAAGTGTGAGGCCGACTATGTAGCACAAAGGATACACCTGACACTACCGGGTGTGAGGATAGTCACAACCTTTAGCAAGGGTAACCTCATCAAACCTCGAGGGAAAGGTAGAGAGGGTGCTGACATGATAGTCAAGCCTGCTAATGAGAGCAAGGACTTGTTGGAAGAGTTGATACAAGCACAGGTCGAACAATGAGAATTGGTGAGTGAAGCCATGCCTGGAACAAGAAGTTCAAGAGACAATGCCAAGGACGGTCTTTGGACTTACAAATATTGTAGAAGACCCCAAAAGAAGCCCAAGCCTTATAGACGAAGGCATTGATGGAGGGTCAACACAACGCCACGATGGATATCAAAAGCATTGCTACGTGCTCAAGGGTATTACACAGGTAACCGATGGATTTGGGTGCCAAAACCCCTTGCTAAACCTCCCTTGTTGACTGAAGGCCAGATCGTATCAAGAGCAAAGAAGCGTAGGAGGAGATCTAAACGAAAAACCAAGTCTCGAGTCAACAATAGTGGAGTGACCGAGCCCCTCATGGTTGAAATCAAGAAACCAAACGGGACCAATCGGAGGATAGATCCTCAGCCTAGCATGCTTGATAAGCAGATATCAGATATAATCGTTGAGGATACGCAAAAGCCACTAGTGCCCAAGGAGCCTTAGATTCCCCAAGAGAATAGCAAGCATCATAGGCACAACATTGCTCATGGCAAGATTAAATGCTCAACAAAGCAAATAGCAAAATCATCTAATAGCCATGAGCAAATCTCCCAGGAGTGTCAATGCCACTTAGGAGTCCCAAGTCTCCTACACCCTCTTCCCCTAAACGGACACAGAAAGCACAACAGTTGTCAAGTGCGGCTACTCAATCCCAATCTCTACCTACATCAGAGCTTCCAAAGGTCCAAGAGATAGGACATGACACCACCCTTAGCTCTCAACCTAAGGATATGTTTGTGCAATCCACAGTGGCTAGCTCAACTAATACTCGATCTACGCAAGTGAATGCTCTAAGGGCAACAAAAGACACAACCACTTCCAATCGATCTAAGGACTTGACACCGCAATCCACCCATAGTAGCAAGTCCACTGAACTGGCTGCTACTACTTCCAATCAGGGATCACATCAGTCACAACCCTTTGCCGTGACAATGCCCCTTGCAGAACGTGTTTGATCCAACAACGGTGGCGAGGTTGGTCCTGACACATGGTATTTCTACCATTTTCTTTCTTAACGAAAAAAAAAGGGAAAAAAAAGGGAAAAGAAAAGGAAAAAGAAATTGCTATGGGAGAAAAGGAAGAAATTTCATGTCATAACAGGCCTCGTTCCAAGAAAAGGTGGAAACACCCTTGGGTGAGAAGCTGACTGTGGAAAAGGTGGCAACACCCCGCAGTTCAGGATAGCTGACTCACCAGCAAAACCTCTTCAGCAAGTAATTTGAAGCCACCTCCCTTGGTGTGCTGTCTCTGCAATATCAGTTCGTCTATCCTTCTTAACAGACGACTTTTCTTACAAATCATTGAAGTATGAGATTTGTAGCTACCTCTCTAGGTACGCCTTATCCTTAAGATCTTGATGACAACAACAGTCGACATGATCTTCATCACCAACCCCTTGAGTGATGTGAGCTTCATCCTAACAGGATGGGGATGTGAGTATGGGTTGCCCTTTGTATCTATCAAAGAGTGAGACAGAGGGTGGGGTGAGTGACCAGTCTTTCCCTTTAAATCAAATGCGAGCTAAGATGTGTGAACGGAGTGTTGCACGCACGGGATGGGCCTCTCAATGTACAATGCACAATTTGTTCTTGTGCACTGTACCATAAGGCTCGCTGGCCTTCCTTCTTACACTGTATGCTGGCACAGGCGGGATGCACAGTTGCACCATCAATTGCGCACAAGGCATACAACCTCTGCACAAGTGACGGTGAGAATTACATTAATGGGGTTCAGGAATGGGCTGCCCTCTATATCTTTCAATAGAGCGTGAGACAGAGGGTGGGCTGAGTCTGATTGATGTTTCTTCAAACAATTATCGAGAGGTGAGGATTAAGGGACGTTACGACCATTGGAGTCATGTACGTTTTTGTTTTCCTATGCACCCACGGGCTGGGTCTCTACCATAAGCACAGGACACATCAGTCTATTTTGTACACTGCACTGCAAGGCTCCCTGGCCTTCCTACTTGCACCTATGCCAGACAGGTTGGACGCACTAATGCACCATCGATTGTGCACCATGGCATACTCTTTTTACACCACCCCCTTGTCGATTCCTAAACCGGGTGTGAGCTATGGGTTTTCATCATTATTTCCTCAAGTGATGTTAGTAATGGGGCGAGTGACTGTTCTTTCATTCCATTTGAGTGATCGTGAGTTGAGTGCAATATCCCTCGTCATTGACGAATTTTCCTACGATTTCTTCAACCAATTACCTCCCTGGGTGCTGCCGCTTGGTCTCTGCCACGAAGGACATTGGGCGTGTGTTGTGAAGACACCTAGTACCTCCTGTAGCCGGCAACGATATACAATGCAACCTCAATCATTGACATTTCTCCTCGGCAATATGAGCCAAGTTTTTCTAACCCTACACCTTCTATTTCTCAGTGACGGTCATGTCTTAAGTGTGAGGATGTTCGTGGTTGGTCTGAGGTGTGGTCCTAGGTCCTTCTTGTTCGGTTTACCCTTCCTGCTAAGGTTTTAAGTGTGGGGACACGTCCCTGCGTGTCTATGTTGTATACCCCCATGCATATACCCTGTTATGATCATGCATCTACGCCCTAACTTCATTTTAACCTGATGGGGTCCCTTCTCCACTCTGGAATCCCAATCCAACCTTATAATTCTATTCGTCCCTTCGAACTGCCTATTTTTCCTTTTTACCAACCCTTGTTCCAATAGACGGTTCTAAAGTTATTAATTTTTGAAGAAATTCCCGTAACTTGGACGGTTTTCCATGTGAACGTGTCTTTATTGCTTCGGAACCCTGATCTGATGTGCCAGCACTGTCATCCCCCTTCTCCTTGATATTTTTATTTTTTACTCTGTATCATTCTGATACACGGTTCATCCGTTATTAATTTTTGCAAATTTTCGAGCCCTTTTTGTGTCTATTTTTCACATTTTTCCATGTGAACCTGCCCTATTTGCATCAAAATTCTAGTTTGATTTGACAGTCGTGTCCTGCTAGCCTTTCTCCCACTTTTTTCTTTTTCCTCCACCCTCTTCCAACTACCGAATTTTTAGTTATTAATTTTTTCGAGTGTTTTCTGGTGTTTTTTTGTGTTTTTTCCATATGAACCCTTTCTAATTCCCTTCTAACTGCGTTTTGATATACCAACCCTATGAATCCCTTTCTTTTGGACTTTTTTTCTTTTTATTGTCCTCTATTCCAGTGCATGGTGCTTCCCGTATTAATTTTCGAGTCCATTTTTAGATCTGTTTTTGGGGTTTTTCCCATGTGAACATATCCTATCTTGATCGGAATTGTGTTTTGCCATCATAGACTTGTTGGACACATTGTTTTGCATAATTTTTCTTCTTTCTGCACTTCGTTTCGACTCGCGGATTTTTTTATATTAATACTCGTATGTATTTTCGGGCTTATTTTTTGCATTTTTTCCATGTGAACACCCTGATTTTGCCCTGGACCTTGTGTTTCATGTTTCCATAATTTTTCCCTCGTCTCTCGGCACATTTTTCCTTCTTACAATTTTTCGATCCGACATACGATTTTGGTTTTACTAATTTTTATTCCTTTTTGCTGTGTGACCGTGTTTCTCGTGTTGCGTATGAACGCGGCTGTTTCTGGTTTTATGCGCCTCAAGACGCCCCCGTGGCGTCTATGGCTTGTGCATCGCCATCCCTGCGCCGTTTGATCCCGCCATTGCAATTTTTTTTGCACACCATATTCAATTTCTTTTTATTTTTTTTAAAAAACACAAACAAAAAAAACAAATTAAGAAAACAAATAAAAACAAATCAAACACACAACAAACCATAATCCTAATCATCATAAATTACATACCTACATTCACTTCATTTCCTTAAAAATAAAATAAAAAATAAAACAAATAAAAAATAAAAATATCTATTTTAATAAACCACACACAAAGCATGAACAAAAAAAAAACAGAGAGAAAAAAAAACGTTAATAATAAAACACATTAAAAACAAAAAAGAAAATGAAAAAAAGAAAAAAAGAAAAAAAAAACAACGATCTTACCTGCGGTTTATGTGCGCCCGCGTTCCTCGTTCCCCTCCTCTTCGTCTCGATTTGACCTCCTCCCTTCGGCCTCCCCTCCACCTGTGTACCCCCCCTTCCCTCCTCCATCTCCTCCTTGTCTCCCTTCTTCCTCCCCCTCCCCTTCTCCTTCCTCTTCCCTCATCTTCTCCCTGCCTCCAACCTCCTCGCTCCTCAACCTCCTCCACTTCCGCCTCCCTCCACATGCGCGCATTGTCCTCATCCTTCCCCCTCGGGCCAGTCATTATCCTTCCCCCTCTCCTCCATCGTGTGCCGCTAGCCCACCCCGTCATCATCATCATCCTCCTCCTCTACCGCATGGCGGCGGACCGTCGGACAGTGGTGGTGGTCATCCCCTTCTACAAGCACTCGCGGTCGCAGGTGCTGGCCCCGTCCGTGTGGGAGGCCCACCACCTGGGCTTGCGGGGGGTCACCTAGAGGGTCCTACTGCACACGCCATGCTCGATGGCCATCCTGGTGGACCGCGCCATCGGTTGGCCCGCCACGTCGGCGCCCTCATCTAGCTCCTTCCAGCTCAACATCGCCGTGCTCTTCTTCAGCGGCCTGAATGACCGGGAGGCGCTCGCCTTTGGCCCACTGAATGGCGGAGCACCCAGGTGTTAAGCTCACTGTTTTCCGATTCATTCTGGCCATCGCGCTAGCGTCGTGCACGTCGTCATCCTCCTCCTCCTCCTCCACTTCCGCCTCCCTCCACCTGCGCACGTTGTCCTCATCCTTTCCACTCGGGCCAGTCATCATCCTTCCCCCTCTCCTCCACCGTGCACCGCTGGCCCGCCCCGTCATCATCATCATCATCCTCCTCTACCACGTGCAGCAGACCATCGGGCGGCGGTAGTGGTCATCCCCTTCTACAAGCACTCGCGGCCGCAGGTGCTGGCCCCGTCCGTGTGGGAGGCCCACCACCTGGGCCTGCGGGTGGTCACCTAGAGGGTCCTGCAGCACGCGCCATGCTCGGTGGCCATCCTGGTGGACCGCGCCATCAGTTGGCCCGCCACGTCGGCGCCCTCGTCTAGCTCCTTCCAACTCAACATCGCCGTGCTCTTCTTCGGCAACCCGAATGACCGGGAGGTGCTCGCTTTTGGCCACCGAATGGCGGAGCACCCATGCGTTAAGCTCACTATTTTTCGGTTCATTCTGGCTGCCGCACTGGCGTCGTGCAGGTCGTCATCGTCCTCCTCCTCCTCTTCCTCCTCCTCCTCCTCCTCCTCCTCCTTCTCCGCCACCGTGCGACGGGCAACCCCCCTCTCTCCACCCTGGTTAGTTCCCTTAACTAACCCATAGTTAACCTAACTAACCCTAGTTAAAACTAACTAACCATAGTTACACTTACCTACCCATAGTTAAACTGACTAACCTTAGCTTAACCTAACTAACATTACTTCAATAGATTAACCTGACTAATATTACTTAACCTGATTAACATTACTTACATTACCTAACCAGACTGACCTAACTAACCTAACTTAACAAACTCCACTAACCTAACTAACTTAATTGATTTAACACACTAAACTAACTTAATTGACTTTCTCAGACTAAGCTAACCTAATTAACTTAACCTACTCAATCACCTAATTCACTTAGGTTACCCCCTTACAGCCCTCGTTTCTGCCCCTTCTCCTTCGTTGTCTTCTTGCTGTGTACGGGTGTGCTAGCGGGCGTTCACGTGTGAGGACGCACTTCCAACTTGTCCGTGCCATGGAGTGTTGCAGTCAGCCGTTCACACGCAATCATCCTCCGTTGTTCACACACATTTCGAGTACCGCCTTTTATTTTTCAATCCAAAAAATACATAAAAATAAATATAAAACACATAAAAACTCCAAAATTTTAAAATCCAAAAAAATTTCTAAAATTTTCCAATATTGCTAAAATCATTCGAAATATTTTTTAAGTGGAAATTCAAGAAAATAAATTGCAAAAAATTCAAAATTTGAAAATTCCTTCAAAAATACATGCAAATTGAGTAAAATTCATTAAAATTTGTTAAAAATTCAGAAATAAATCTAAAAAATTTCCAAAAAATTCCACAAGCCCCTTGTCCCTTTTTCCAATAATTTCTCAATTATAAATGCTTTCATAAATGGCCAAAATATTATTTGAAGTCAAAATTCTAAATTTAATACTTCACCTCATGAAAATTTATTTTAAATTTCAAAAATCAACTGGAAAATCATGGATAAATAAAAACACATTGTTGACACTTGTTGGATTGCTGAAATCCCACCCTTACACTTCACAAGATATTCATGTGTCCTATATCCCGTTTTAATCATTATATACACACACACACACACACACACACACACACACACACACACACACACACACACACACACACACACACACATATCTATATATATATATACATGTATATGTATATGTATATGTATATATGTATATGTAGATGTATATGTATGTATGTATGTATTTGTATGTATGTATGTATGTATGTATGTATGTATGTATGTATGTATGTATGTATATATATATATATATACATACATACATACATACATACATACATACATACATACATACATACATAATATACACAATACAAACACACCTAAAATTCAAAGATGAAAAAAAATCCACAAATAAACAAAATAAAAAATAAAAATAAAACAAAAATCAAACAAAAACACTAATGTGCTTTATTTTTTTCAGTCAGTGGTGTTTGTTTTTTCTTACTGGATTCCTTGCATTTGGGGACTACTCTGTGCGCCTTTAGTCTATTGCATACACACCCCTACCAGGTATTTATTTTTTAGTTTTATTCATTTTTATTATCCCTTAACCATAATTAATTGCTAAAATGAACTATATTCACACACTTTTCCACTAGCATTCGCGATAAACACACAATTTTTTAATAAAAATCAACCAGCCATTCACTTTGCACGCACTACGCGTGCTTAAGAGGCACCTTAATTTTTAATAAAAATGAACCAGCTGTCACAAAAAAGCACGCGCTAGCAAAAAAGTGCTCCACATTACCATTAGTTTCTAATTAATGAATTTGCATTTAGAGACCCTAGTCTGGGAATCGTAGTCCCAGTTTCAATAAAGCACTGTTTCACCCTAATAATTTGTAATTAAAATTTTAAGAAGGAACCGCCATTTTCTTATTAAGATTTATCACCTAATAAAAAGTCACCCATTGTTAATAATTTCTTAAAATGAACCCTTCATTAAAACCATTTTCCCTCACTGCACTTTTTTTCTCCTCCTTTTTAATAAACATGCTTCGTGGGATGGGCGCGTAAAGTCCTCTGAGTTAAAATTGTTGGTCAAAGTTATGGTTAGATAGTGATTAAAACACTTCAGGAGTATCTTTTTCCATGATCACTGATCCTCTTTGGAAGTTAGTCTGCTAGTTTCTCCAAGACAGGTTTATGCCTGCCAAAACACCATCCCATTACTTGTCCAAAGAACTCTTCACAGCTTCCAGGATGGTGTTAAAAGGGGTGGCCATTGATTAGAGTACTTACCTGCTTACAAAGATGAATCAACATTTTGTCAAAGTAACCATAGGAAATGTCACAAATGTTACCTATGGTTCCTACCTGTATGCTTTCTTGACATACTCAGGCCTAAAGAAGGGTGTGCTTCCACCTCCTCCATCTGATCCAATACCTCCCCTTCCACCTTCAAAAGAGTCAGAACCTATTGACATAGAGGATCTTGATTCCCCTCCTCTACTGGTCATTGAGCGGAAGCGCTTGAAGCGTGTGGCAGATAAAACTCCCTCAGTTATTCCTTCAGTCACAATTCCTGCTACATCTGGCAGTGACCTCCTTGCTTACCTCACATGTAACAATTTGTTCAGGGCACATAGAGAAGGTTCTTTGGATATATCAATCCCTTCACTGAAAAGTTTAGTATCAAGAGATGCTATTCCATTCCTTTGTAATGACATCCAGAGTTCGATTGAACTTTCCGTGACAGCTTGTGTTCAATAGCTGTATGCTTCTTTCTATGAAGAATTGATGCAGTCCAAAGACCGGTTGCATAAGGCAACCTCAGAGTTAGCCTTTGCTAAAGACACACTTGCAGATCTATTTAAGCAGATGGAGCAACAGACCCAAATGATTGAGACCTAGAGAGAAAAAATATCTTCTTTGAAGATTCAGTTAACAGAAGCTCAGTCAGAGGTCACTAGAGTCTCGGAAGAGAAAGAGAGAATGTCTAAAGAAGCTCAAGAGTTTCAGACTCTTTTAGATGCAAAACTGTCAACCTTACAGACTGCTCATAATACAGTGGAATCACAAGCTTCCTAGATTAAGTAGTTGCAAGACCAACTGGCACAGTCACGGTCTGTTCCTCCAAGCCCCAATGTTCCTATGATTCCTTCTCTCTCTAAGCAGGACTTGGCAGTTCTCCAGAGACCGGCCACATTGTGTCCATTGTTTCAAGATAAAGTGGAAAGATTGCAGTCCATGATGGATTTGTTATGGTCTACATTTGAGCACTTCTAGGAGTATGTTCCTCCAGACCATTCTTTCTTTGTCCACTATCAATTGCAGAAGTTGGCATTCTATATGAAGCTTTCAATGATGGATCTTCCTCTTCCAAAGGATGGTTGGAGTGGGGCTTGATCTTCTAAGTTGCTGACAGAAGTGGTCCGTATGGTGTTTGAAGATTCTATAACCCTCTGTAAACCTTTTATAGAGCCTTTGTCTCTGCTCTGTAACTATTCTATAGCTGCTTTGGTACTGTACTGTACTGTTCCGTAGACCTTCTGTAAGTGTTCTGTAGAAAGTATGTGTGACTTTGGGAAAGTTTTCTAACTTTTGGAAAGGATGAATCTAAGTTTAAAAGAGCTAAAACAAATGGAAGAAGTAGCTGTTGAACACTGAAGAGAAGACTAAGTGACAGTGATAGTAGTGAGCTATGAAGAGACACTGTAGTGGCTCTGGTGCCTCTTCATATCGGACATACCTCTTGGGAAGTGCATCCACGACCTAAGAAGGATTATTGAGAGTTATTATAAGAGTATTGTAATGAGGAGATGATGTACTATTGAGAGAGAGAGAGAGAGAGAGAGAGAGAGAGAGAGAGAGAGAGAGAGAGAGAGAGAGAGAGAGAGAGAGAGAGAGAGAGAGAGAGAGAGAGAGAGAGAGAGAGAGAGAGAGAGAGAGAGAGAGAGAGAGAGAGAGTCAATTCTATCAAAATAGTATAACTGTGTATGAGAGATTGAGAGAGAGAACTATGAAGACATTGAAGATGAATATTATGTGATTGATTTCCATTCAAAGATGGTGTATTCTTTTGTGTTCATTGTTCTATTGATGGATTCTATGAAGATGTTGAAGATTATGGTTGATTCTATCAAATCCGTGGATATCTACTATGATGCTACGTGAAGAATTGTTGGTTTCTCTGTTTTGATGATCAAAAGAATGAAATAAAATCTTGTTGATGTTACAAGATGGATTTTTTTGTAGTAGAATCCCCTTTTCCTTGGTGTTCCTCTTGGGGCTCCAATAAGGCTTACCATATTGAGTAGTGAAGACAAGATATGTGGCCATTGGTGAGAATTTTGATTTGTGGTCAATGGTTACTAAAAGGTAGTGCAACCAAATATCTTGAGATGTGATAGCTCACAAGGGTGGCCAAACCATAATTCATAGGGAGTGCAATTGTGAAGAGAGGTAGGATACAACCCGTTTAGGAGATAAGTAGCAATAGCAATTGCTTCTTTCCAATATTCTTTCTCAACACATGTCACTAATAGCATAACTCTTGCAACATTTAGCAAAGTGCCATTCTTACATTTAGAAACTCCATTTTGCTGTGGATGATGTGGTATGGTAAGCTTGTGATGAATTCCAAAGGCTTTGTAATAGTCTTCAAACTCATTGGATGTGTACTCTCCTCCATTATCCGTCTGTAGAGCCTTAATTCAGAACTTGTGCTTATTCTCAACTGCTTCTTTGTACTCTTGGAACTTTGAAAATACTTGTGAATTCTCAACTGCTTCTTTGTACTCTTGGAACTTTGAAAATACTTGTGACTTCCTTGTGAAAAAATATACAATAGTATATCTGGAATAATCACTGATTAGTACCATGAAGTATTTTGCTCCGATGAGTGATGTGAGATTAATAAGACCACAAATGTCAGAATATGTTAATTGAAGGTTCTAAGATGTAATCAAATGAGATTTAGAGTAGGGAAGATATGTGGATTTTCTTAGACCACAAGCTTAGAAAAATGCAAGTTGAGAGACAAAGGATGGGATGCCTAGGATAAGTTTTTTGTGGATAAGTTTTTGGAGAACATGTTGAGAGGCATAACCAAGTTGAAAGTGCTGTAGGAGAGAGTCTTGGAGTGGCCTAAACAGTGAGGTGGAATTAGCGAAAGCATTAGCAAGAGATTTAAGAATGGAATAACCAAGTGTGTAAAGCTTGCCTAATTTTGGTCAAGTGAGTTTGAGAGAAGGTGAAAAAAGTTGCAAGATATAGTGGTCCTTAAATAAGTGAGCCGTGAGAGTGGCTTGAGAAGTGAACTCACTGATGCTGAGAAGATTTTTCTTGAGATTTGGAACATAATGGACTTTATTTACTTTGATGATCTAGCAGCATGGAAGCTCCACTTGAATGGTACCGTAGCCTTCAGGTTGTTGGATGATGCTGTCCCCCATAGCTACAATGAGTGGAGTAGACATCTCTTTGAAATTTACCAACCATTCTTTGTGGAAAGCCATATGATGAGTAGCTCCGAACTCTAGAAACTAGGTGTATTCTTCTTTGGAGTCTTGATGAGGTACCTAGACACTTGTAGCTAAGCTAATGATGGTGTTTGATTAATCTTTTGTATCATAGTTTTCAATGCTAACAAAATGAGCTTTCCCTCTTGAGTGATTTTTATTAAATCTATCTTCTTTCAAACAATCCTTTTCTATATTACCTTGTCTTTTACAAAAATTGCATATGAGATTGTAGTGAGGATTTTTGGAAATGGATAAGGATTGAAATGATTGATGAAAGTTGGTTGTGATGAGGATCGCCAAGGATTTCTTTGAAGTTGGGAACCAAGGAGAGAACTTAGGATTTTTAGGTGAGCTCTTTTGTGAAGATATTTTGGGTTGTGGGTAGTTACAACTAGGGCTTTAGTCTCTTGAGTAGAAGAAGTGGAAAGGGTATCTCTCATAACTTATTCTTGCTTGATTCTACTGTGATGATAGGCTAAAACATGAGTTTATCAATGGAGGTTTGAGTGGAGATAAAGGATCTCCAGGATATAGGCAAAGAAGAGAGAAGAAACATAGCTTGTAGCTCCTTAGAGATGACTAATCCAAATATTATGATTTCATCTAGCAAGGAATGACACTGCTTCAAGAAGATAGATTGATCTTCATGCATAATGGCAGTGGCTAACTTTTTGAACATGGTTATTTGATATGCAATATATGTGTGTTCATAGGTGTTGTTGAAGAAATCCCACCTTTTGCAGTGGGTATTGTTCTTACTACTTGCACTTGTCGATCTCCACAATGGATAAGAATCTCCATCCTTGCAGCTACATCTCTTTGCATCCAACCTTCCTTGTTTGCTCCTTGTTCAAGGCATTCTTCCTTACCATTGATGATGTTCCAGTAGAGGTTAGCTTAGGGTAGGTATAAATCCATCCTCGGCTTTCAAACTTGATAGTTATTGCCATTGAGTTTGTTTATCATGATGTGGTAGTTATAAGAGGTAGTGGTATTGACAATAGCCATTAGAGTAATGAGAGTAAAAGGAGATAAGTGGTTTATGATTTTGAAGATAGTAGAGAAGATACAATAGACTAGAGGACTAGAAACTAGGGCTCTAATACCATGTGGTGAAAAACATAGACTAGAGAGAGAGAGAGAGAGAGAGAGAGAGAGAGAGAGAGAGAGAGAGAGAGAGAGAGAGAGAGAGAGAGAGAGAGAGAGAGAGAGAGAGAGAGAGAGAGAGAGAGAGAGAGAGAGAGAGAGAGAGAGAGAGAGAGAGAGAGTATGGGAAGCATCCTTAAGAGCTCATTCTCCAACCAAACCTCCAACATCATCATATGATTATTAGCATCATCTTGTAAGTCTTGATCAATTGCCATAGACTTTCCATTCACATAATGCCACCTCATGTAATATAAAGTTAGAATAAAATTTTGTGATGCATTCATATATTTGCAAACAATAGATTTATGTTCCACTTTGGATGTAATCCCACATACTTCTTTTATATCCTAGCTCTGACCTAAGAAGTCCATACATTTCTCTGATTTGCATATATGAACATTGATGTTGTTTTTTGAACTTCCTCATCATTAAAAAAATCCACAAAAACATGTTATGGCATGAAGATTGTGATCTTCACTTGTCTGCTAGCTACATTAGGCCATAAATATCTTTGAATATTTGCATCTTGAATTTTTAAGATTCACATGTTTTCGCTTCGGGATTGGTCACCCTACACTATCCAAAGCTGGGAGTGGAAGAGGGCTAAGAGATCCAAATCCCATTATGCTTAATAGCTCATTGTAAAAATTTTCATTTAAAAAAATCCCATTGTTGGCAATGACTTGTTAGAGGTCGCTTCGCACAACTGCTCACCAATAGAGCTATGAATGGCATCAAAGATTCCAAGTATGATTTTGATAGGTTGCGAGACTTCAAGGTTTGATGGACATATATCTACAAGCCTAAAAAGACTTCAATAAATTCTTAAAACAACATAAAAACCCGATTTCTATCCTATTGAAATTTTTTGAACTTACAGTTTGGTCTATGGCCTGGCAAGTCAATAGGCCAGTATTGCAAACCCAGTTTTGAGTGCATAAACACATGTTGTATAAGCACCTCCTTGATTTTTTTTCCTAATCCTTCGACCTTGAAATCCTTGAGTCACCCCATGTAGGTGTCAATGAATTCATTTCCACCTCGTCTTCTCTTCCTTGTTTGCAATATAACCCAACTACCAATAGAGATGGTAGTAGGGATTCACATATTGTTATCAATATCAAAATTGTTGTAGATTGTGATTGCTCTAATAGAAGAGGAGGGATGCTTGGGACATGAGGCTTCTAGTGACATAGAAGATGAAGCAGAAGAAGACCTTGAGTGAAAAGAAAGAATAGAATAGAAAATCTTGTGTAAAAATAAAGGGATAACACGCACTTTGCTAAACTATTTGAGTTTTTTGGAAAAAGGGAGGAGATACTACACTGGAGGGAAAATTTTTGGGTTTATTATTCAAGAATTTCAAGAAAATGACTAGGATATTGCAAGGTTGTGTAGGACTAACAAGAAATGCCTCCATCCACTGTCTTTAATTGTGCCAATACCTCTTGTTTCTTGTACCTCCATGAATTTATGCTCCAAAAATACCTTAAAATGCTTCTTTTCAAAAATCTAAAAAAACAAGATTAAAAACTTTAAAATTAGAAAAACCCTATTTTTCCATAACAATGTCTCTCCTCCTATTGGTTGAGAGGTTTTCTCTCTCTAAAACTACAAGGCCCAAAAACTTGAGTCCAAATCTCCCCTAATGTGAGTTGTGACGAAGAGCTACCTCATTTGAGTAAGGGATGCTTAGAGCACTCCCTCAACCCACTCTGCTTTCCATGTTAGGATAGAGGAAAACAAAAGGAACATTGGCTCATCACCACAAAAAAAACCCCACATGCATGCACAACACACAGGGGTCCCCACCAAGAGTAAGGATGTCTAGTGGCTTTAGTTGAGTGGCCCCATCTTCAACCCTGTAGTACTTTCCCCAACAACATATTTAGGCTCATCAACAAGGGTATGACATCCCAAGAAATTGGTAGACTTGTCGCTTTGAACATCACATCACCGCACAACTAACCCCTTATTGATTGGGTCCTCAAAGTGTGGGATAGGCCTAGGAAGCCTTAGCTCCCCCAATGTAGATCTATCTCCCAATCACACCCTTTATCCATGTACAATTCATAACCACACACAAGTCTTCCTTATAGGTATCTTAAGGAGCTAAGAAGAACTATCACCCTCCACACACCATCCTTTGTCAATCATTACAAAATCTCTTACCCTCCTTACCACCATTTCATGCAAGTCCCAAGCATTCTTATAGGTGCTAGGGGACTAGCACTAAATAGTAAGGACGGTAATGTTAACCACATGTAGAATCATGAGGTGAGAGGTAAGAAAAATTAGGAAGCAAGAGACAAGCAAGATGTAAGTGGGGGAGCAAAAAGGGCTAGGCGGTTGGGAGTGGAGTCGGCCGACCGAAGCCACCATGCACACCTAACTTAAGAACCCCTAGGTGCAGTGATCGTGCTTCATGTGGTGGTAAGTGTGTCTGCAAGCGGGTGATGTTGTCCCATCAAATTTTTTTAAAAAAAGTGGAACAAATGACAGTGAGGTCTAATCCTCTTCATTTGAATGAGGGGGGGAAGGAGGGTGGATGGATTTGCGCAAAAATTGGTGGCTTTGCATGTACGCTTTCAGGTTCATGCAGACGTGGAGAGAGGTGGTGGAGAGGAAGGGGTGATTACACCTAGTAAATTGGCTGTCACTCATGTCCTCTAGGAGAGCTAGGCAAAAGGAGGAAAGTAGGCTAGCTCTCATCATTAAGCGTGCCGTAGCGCATCTATCAATGGCATTGGGATCAAAAAAGAGGGGGGCAAGCCATTCTCCTGCGGTGCCGGGTCTTGCTTGAGTAATAGCTTAAGAAGCCTAAGGTAATTACATGTAGTTATAAAGGTGGGATTGGGACAAGAGGAGAAATCTGGCGAGAAAGCGCATCATGGAGTCAGTTAGGCTTCCTAAATAAAAAAGGAGGCATTCTCGAAGGAGGTGGCGTTGGAATTGTAGATGATGGGGAAGTCATGCCGCCCATGGAGGGTGGCAACAAAATCCATGCCTACCCTACGAGGATACGCCATGAATGTGGGGTCGTTCCTCTCATAGGGTAGGGTGTTGCAAAATGCCATCCAGGCGAGCATGTTAATATCACATATTTGCCTTCTCCAGAGAGGTTGGCAATTGTAACCCCTTACAGTGTGTGGCACCTCGAACACTTTGTCTTGCCAAAACTCTGCTTCCTCCATGCCCCATAGAGTAGGGGTCTTTGCCCTATCTTCCAGCCATTTTTGGCCCAGTCGACTGCCAGCCGCGATCACCTCCTCCATTACTTTAATCGGCAGGACCCTTCTCAGGCTGTTAGGCATAAGGAAACTGAACGAGAAAGGGTCATTTTTGATTTCCTGCCACTCCCAAATCACCAGCTCTGTGTGGAATTGTGTTGGGAGGTTATCGGGCATGGTGGGAGGGGTGCGGATGGCCGCATGACTGGCTTGGCTTGCAGCTGCCTTCTGGCTTCTTCCACCAAGCGCAGTTTGTCTGTCCAGAGGCGGGTCGAGTTGTTGTTGTTCCTAATCGTGCGGCGAGGGGGGTTGTGGGATTATTTCTTCGCTGGTTCTTCTTATGACAAATTCAATGTCAGTTTCCTCCCCCTGCCGATCATCTAGCTACACCCCTTCCTCGAAGCCGAGTGCATCTGCCTCCTGGGGGGTTAGGCCAGCCAATAGCAGGTACTTTCATTGTTCTTCTGAGTCCAACCTAATCTCCGCAGGTTGGGGTGGCATCTGTAGCCCCGCATGAAGGGCTCTACGTGCGATGCTCAGTTTCTTCTGCACCACCTCCAACGACTCCTTTCCCTCCGACTGGGTTGTGTCCAGTAGTGTGTTAAGGAAGGCCTGTCGCTGGGCAGTGAAGGCTATCTGGGCGGCGTCCGCTTTGCTTTTTGCCAAGATTTTTTCCTTCTCCACCAAGGCGAGGTGCCGTGCCAGTGCCTTCACCCGTTTCTCATTCTGCATGGCCCATTCCTCGGCCCTTTTGCTCATTCCCTCCATGCTCTCCCCCTGCTTCTGTGCTAGGGTTACGAGCTTCTGCTCCTGGGCTCTGAGTTCTTTGCTCATGTTGTCTTGCTCTTTCCTCCTGAGGTGTAGCTGATTGGTCATGGACTCGATCTCTTTTTGTTGTTGCTCCCTCTCTTGTCTTCTCTCCTCTTCTTTGGCATTTAGTTCCTCCATCATATGCTCAATGGTGGCGGTTTTTTCCTCCAATTCCTTATATTGCATCAGGAAGAGCTTGTATTCCCATTGCATTTGCACAAGCTCTTGATTCTCGTCCTCAAGCCACTGTTTGTAGCTTTCTTCCATGTCCTCTTTTGCTTTCAATTCTTGCTTGAGTTCAAATATTTTACGTTGTGCATGGCGATGATGCGGGTTTTCTCCAGTTGGAAGGACGCCACTAACTCTTTCTCTGTCACCAACTCAGCCACCCACCGCCATTCGTTTTTCCTCCTTCGCCCTCTCCAGTTGGGAGAGCAGCTCGACGACGTATTCCTCGTAACTGGCTGGTGGCGTCATTATTGCGTGGGTGGGGGTGGTTGAGGCCTCCACATGCGGACACTTTAGGTCCTCCTATCTCGATTCTACATCTGCGACTGGCCTTTTTGGCCCTGTGGTCATGGTTTCCATGCTCTTCCCTTGGGCCATTTCTTTACTAATGAAGTATTGCATCCAGGCCACCACGTTGGAAACTTCCAAGCTGGTGGGGATGCTAGGGGTGAGCATAGTGGATTCGGCAAGGGGTGCCATGAGGGTGGGGATAGGGTGGAGGGGTGCTTTACCTTTTCCTTCCAGAACTGCAGGCGGCGTGGGTTCTGGTGTCTGCGTGCAAGAGCTAGACTCTTCTTCCCTCGACTGGTTCTAGGCTTCTGGATCATCTGCCCTGCACTACTGCTCTCGCGATGGACCGGCGTGTAGCCTTGGCCAAGTCCTCCTCTTCCTTTCTTCTTAACTCCTCTTCCTCCTTCGCAACTCTCCTTTTCCTCTCCTTTTTGGCCTTTTTGTATTCTTCCTCTAGTTTCTCTTTCTCTTCCTGCTCTTCTCTTCTTCTCCTTTCAGCCTCTTGCTTTGACGCCTTTTTAGCCCGCCTGACTTGCTCTGTTGTTTCTTCTTTTTCATGCTTCCTCTTCCTTTCTCTCTCCTCGGCCTCCCTGAGAGATTGTCTTTTCGCTTTCTCCAAGTCCTCCTTCTCCTTCCTGCGGCCTTCATCCTGTTTCATTTTCTTTTGCGCTGCCTTCTTCTTGGTCTCCTTGACCTGCTTCTTGCTTTTCTGTTCTTCCCCTTCTTCCTCGGTCTCAGTCCTATCACTGGACCTCTCCTGGTGTTGATGAGGGGTTGACCTGTCAGGCGTTTCCCCCTCTCCTTCTTCTGCTTCTTGTGTCTCTTTCACGGCCTCCGGGACGAATGCCGTTAAGATGCTCCCGTAGGTGATGAACGAGGCTTTGAAGGAGGCCTTCTTTCCTTGTGTGGCCTTAGACACTGGGGATTCTCCTCCTATGGGTATGCTTCCTAAGGCTAGCGCTCTAGCTCCCTGGTCAATGGTTTTGCACACATAGCCGTTCCAGTTGACTTTATGCAAGGTATGGGCTGCCACATTCTCCAGTATCGGCACACTGATCCGGTGCATCAACACGTTGTAGCGCTGGTTGGAAAAGAGCGCATGTATGAGTTTCGCCTGCAACCTGGTCTCTGCATCGGGGATGTCTTGGATGCTGATGCTGTCGTTTGTCAGCACGTCCTCCTTTCTCATCCCCAACATGGCATATACATCCCTCTTCTGCTTCTTTTCCACTTTTGGTTCCAATCCCAATGCCTTCTCCACCAAGGCCGGGGTTAGGCGAACCAATACTTGCTTGGCATTCTGTCCCCTTCCCACTGTGACAGTGCCGCATTCGTTGTCGGGGTCGTAGGACCTGAGAAATTCCACACAGCTCGTGTGGTTGGGTTCTTGTGCGAATCTTTCCAGGTACTTCTTGAAGTTGTAGCTTTCAACGACTCTCCTAGCTGCCTCTTCCTTGGCCACTAATCCTTATACATTATGAATAGTTCGGAATTTTAATTGGTTGTAGGCTCGGCTCT